>NC_041215.1:104376569-104402511 GCF_002837175.3 Physeter macrocephalus
CCGTTGCGGAGCACAGGCTCCGGACGCGCAGGCCCAGCGGCCATGGCTCACGGGCCCAGCCGCTCCGCGGCATGTGGGATCCTCCCGGACCGGGGCACGAACCCGTGTCCCCTGCATCGGCAGGCGGACTCTCAACCGCTGCGCCACCAGGGAAGCCCTAGGTAGTTTTTGAAGAAACGTACAGTCTGTGACTGGGGAGCTTGAATGAGCAGGACTAAGCCTAGAGGTGAAAAGTGAGCCCCATAACTGTGGGCTGGAAGTAGAATGCAGTGCTTAGTGCTGAATCCTGGGGAGATGGTGAGCTCTGGCTTCAGGGAATTTAATGTTTGGGTTGAGATAACAAACGTCAAATAGTTACAGCAGCAGCTGTTGATGGGTAGCCTATTTTGCCCACAGACATCTTTTTTTTTTTTTTTTCCCGGTACGCGGGCCTCTCACCACCGTGGCCTCTCCCGCCGCGGAGCACAGGCTCTAATGTTTGGGTGGAGATACCAAACGTCAAATAGTTACAGCAGCAGCTGTTGATGGGTAGCCTATTTTGCCCACAGACATCTTTTTTTTTTTTTTTTCCCGGTACGCGGGCCTCTCACCACCGTGGCCTCTCCCGCCGCGGAGCACAGGCTCCGGACGCGCAGGCCCAGCGGCCACGGCCCACGGGCCCAGCCGCTCCGCGGCATAGGTGTTCCGGGTGGGAGGAGAGTGGAGGAAATCAACCTAAAGAAAGAGCTAAGTTTCTGCACACCTTGTGTTCATGGCTGGCAGTGAGGAGAGGCTGGTGGCAGCGCACACCCGTGTCCCAGGAGCAGGATGTGAGGCTGGAGGCAGGGAGCAGAAGAGGGCCGGGTTGGTGGAAGCCTCCAAAGACAGGCACCTCACTCAGCAGGGGGAGGGGACTTGGCCCAGGAGCAGTCTGGAGTGTTAGGAAGCTTCCTCTAACATCGTGGTAGAGAAGAACATCTCTGCTAACAGATAGAAGTGAGGATGGAGATGGGTGGAGAAAATATGGCCACAGGAAGGAAAGAAAGGAAGAAGAGACTCAGAAATCAGAAGTCTGTGTGGAAAGGTAATTTTGTCCACGTGCTGACATCTAAGAACCGGAGCATTTTAAAGCTGTAAAGGAAGCGAAGCAAGCACACGGTTTGAACCCTTCATGTTACAAGCCAGGAAACTGAGTCCAGAGATGTGAGGCCAGCAGGCTCGTGAGTGGATTGAGCTGCTAAGGTTCCGGAACCCTGAGAGCCTTTCCTGGGGTGCTGGGGTCTGTGGCCAACCAGTCAGAGAGCGTTTCATCTGCCTTGTAGGCAGAAAAAGTCAGGGCATTTGGGCTACGGGCTCTCTGAGGGTTCTTCCAGAGCTGCAATTTTAATGCCAGGCTGAGATTCGAACTCAAGTCCTTTGAGTGAACTTAGCGCTCACTACGATGTTCAGACATGCTTCGAGGTGAACTTGTAAGTAAATATTTGGAGACGTACTCCAAGACATGCTGAAAACCCCCTTCAACTGCATTTTTAAAATTCAGACTAACAGCAAGAAGGTGAAATATTACTGTTTACTGTCTTTTCTCATATATGGAAATTTTTTTTTCCTTAGATTGAAGGTGCATTTATTCAAGGCATGGGACTTTATACAATAGAGGAACTGAATTATTCTCCTCAGGGGGTCCTGTACACTCGGGGCCCAAACCAATATAAGATCCCTGCCATCTGTGACATCCCCACGGAGTTGCACGTTTCTTTGTTGCCACCGTCTCAAAACTCAAATACCCTGTATTCCTCTAAGGTAAGCTGTGCTCTATGAATAAATGCATGTTTACGTGATATCTGTGCCAGGAGAGAGGGGCTACATTCATCTCTTGGTTGTTTGGGGGTTTTACCAGGATTATAGGGGAAAAAAGCCCTATTAAACATTTTTTTTTTGTTTGGCCGCCATGCGGCTTACGGGATCTCAGTTCCCCAACCAGGGATTGAACCCGTGCCCCCCGCAGTGGAACACGGCGTACTAAACACTGGACCACCAGGGAATTCCCCAAACATTTTAATTTTAAAGTAATTTAATTTTTAAAAATACTCCAAATCGTGGAGACTAACACCAACTACTGTTACCATCAGGTTGTCTGATTTTTCATCTTCATGCCTATATCTGCTTTCTCCATTTGGGATCATTTCCTTAGGCTGGAATCCTAAGAATGGGAATACTGGGTTAGCCCCGTGAATTAGCTTTTTAAAGGAAAAAGTTGTACATGTAATATTTAATATTTTATGTACCCGTACATGCACATATGTACCTATAGATGCACGTATACATAATACACATACATATGTATATATATGCAGAGAGAGAAAGAGAGAGTCATAATCTAGTTGACTTGTTTCCCTTCCAGGGTCTGGGAGAGTCTGGGATATTCCTGGGGTGTTCGGTGTTTTTCGCCATCCAGGACGCGGTAAGTGCAGCCCGACAGGAGAGAGGGCTGTTTGGACCGTTGAAGCTCAATAGTCCACTGACCCCAGAGAAGATTAGAATGGCCTGTGAAGACAAGTTCACAAAAATGGTATGTTCTGCTCATACAAGTCTGAATTATTTTTTCCCCTGTCCTTGTGGTTAAGTTTCATTAACCCACCATGGTGGTTTTCCACGGAAGAAAAGGTGACAGGAATCCTGAAGACATTTGAGCAGGAGAGCAGCCTGCCTGCCGTGGGGCTCAGTTCTACACCACTAAAAAAGAAAGGTTCATTCTTCATTTCTTCATTCATCAATTGTATATTCCTCCTTATTAGTTTTGTTCCCTTCCCAGGACACATTAGTCAGGGATAAAGTTCAGGAACTGTGCCCTGAACCCAAGAATCCCAGGCCGAGACTCTGGGTCACCTCCACAATCTAACTTCCTTGGAAGGACGTTTAGAGGACAAACTAAACTTTCCAAACCACTGGGAGTATGTGCCATTCCTCATTTGAACCACAAAGTAGGACGGGCCCTTTCCCAACCCCCAGCAGCAGGAATCCCTCCTGCAAGCCAACCTCCCTCCCGCCCCGCCCCCCTCCGGCTGAGCAAACATCTCAGCTCTCCTTGGGCGTTTCCAGTGGGATTTTTCATTGTGGGAGGAGGTCATGCCATTGACAGTGACTCCTCTGACTGTAAACAAGTTATTCCTATACCTCCTCTCATGAGGGCTCTTCATGGTACCCCTTATAGCTCTTCCTAAACCCCACGAATCGCCGCTTCACTCTAGAGAAGCACAGAGGCTGATTCCACCTTTCCTTTATCCCTCTTCAAGCATGAGATGACTCTCATAGCTGTCCTGCCCCGCCTGACCCTTGGTCTTGTCCTGGATTCCTCCACGTTTCTCATACTGTCATGGCCAGACCTCTCATTGTTCTGGTCACCCTCTGGGTGGTTTTTTATCCTATTTTATAGTCTGCTATTTGTCACACGTCATAAACATTTTCCAAGTTGCAAACATCCAAACTTGTCCTTTTATTCCAGATTCCGAGAGATGAACCTGGATCCTATGTTCCTTGGAATATACCCATATGAATCAAATACAAACCTCTGGCGAAGATGGGGTGGCTCTTCCAACAAAGCAATCTATCCAGTCTCAATGCTCTAGGATGATGGGTCTGAAAGACAAATTTTCACAGTTCAGAAATCATTTCACAGAGTATTGCTTTTATAGGATGCTGATTTTAAATGTTCCATTTGGAATTTGATAGATATGCTTAAGCAATTTAGAAATCATATTTTAAATGGCATAAATGCTAACTGGTTTCCTCTAGAATGGTATTCTTTATTATTCTGTCCCTTAAATCCATCCAGCTGAATGGAATGGAAGATGATGGTTTGTATGTGATTCATAGTTGGCTTGTATTCACCAACAGAAATTATACTGTCTAGTGAAAGGCAATTTTCTAAATAATTTTATTAGTATGAACTGTAAAGTTGTCATTTTCTCATTTGTCCCCATCTGCTGTCACCCTCTTTTTCTTGTCAGAATGGATCTAGGCACGATGTCTAAAGAGTCTGTAGGACCAAAGAAAAAACCAGATAAATTGAACTTAATCAAAACTAAAAACTTTTGTGCTTCAAAAGACACTATGAGAAATTGAAAAGACAAACCACAGAAGAGGAGAAAATACTGAAAATATTTGCAAATCATATGTCTGATGAAGATCTAGTGTGCAGAATATATTTTAAAACTCTTACAACTCAACAATAAAAAGATAAATAACCCAATTTTTAAATGGGCAAAGGAATTAAATAGACATTTCTCCACAGACATCTAGATGGCCAATAAGCACATGAAAAGATGCTCAAACTCAGTAGTCATGAAGAAAATGCAAATCAAAACCACAATGAGATATCATTTCACACCCACTAGGATGGCTGTAATCAAAATGATGGACAATAGTAAGTGCTGGCAAGAATGTGAAGCAATTGGAACCCTTATCCATTGCTGGGAAGAATGAAAATGGTGCAGGTCCTCTGGAAAACAGTTTGGCAGTTCCTCAGAAAGTTAAACATGTAGTTATCATATGACCACTCTTACCTATATACCCAAGAGAATTGAAAACATGTTCACACAAAAACTTGTACACAAAGGTTCATAGCGTTTTTTTTTGTTTTTTTTTTTTTTGCGGTACGCGGGCCTCTCACTGTTGTGGCCTCTCCCGCCGCGGAGCACAGGCTCCGGACGCGCAGGCTCAGCGGCCATGGCTCACGGGCCTAGCCGCTCCGCGGCATGTGGGATCTTCCCGGACCGGGGCACGAACCCGTGTCCCCTGCATCGGCAGGCAGACTCGCAACCACTGTGCCACCAGGGAAGCCCCATAGCGTTATTTATAATAGCCCAAACTGGAAACAGCCCAACTCTATAAACTGATATATGTGGTATATCCATATAAGGGAATATTATTGAGCCATACAACGAATGAAATACTGTTACATGCTACAACATGGATGAACCTTGACAACATTATCTGAGTGAAAGTAGCCAGGCACAAAAGGCCACATATTGTATGATTCCATCTATGAAATGTCCAGAATAGGCAAATTCATAGAGACAAAAAGTAGATTAATGGTTGCCAGGCCCTGAGGGAAAAGGGAATGGGACGGTGATGGCTAATGGGTACGGGGTTTCTTTTCAGGCTGAGGACAATGTTCTGGAATTGGATAGTGATGATGGTTGTACAACCTGTGTATATACTAAAAACCACTGAATTATACACACTTTAAAAGTGAATTTTATGGTATGTGAGAAACAGAAAACATGGAAAAGAGTGAGAAGTTGTGAGATTCATAAGAAATTTATCCCAATGGCCTTTAGTGACAGGAAACCTCAAAGTAGACTAAGCAGCAAGACAGAATCACTGAAAAACTCCATGTCCATTAATGGCAGAGAGAAACATCGGCACTGATGTATAAAGGACTAGAGGCTAGAGTATAATATCTTCTCCCTGTCACACTTTCAACTCTTGACTCTTGGCCCAGAGCCAGGGAAGACGGCAAAACTTCTTCAATGGCCTAGGACTAAAGACTAAGGTCATTCTTATTATGGTTACACAGGGTTACATTAAAACCCTTTAAAGAGCAGACTTTCTCATTCATACCACAAATGATTATGGAGCACCTACTATGTGCCAGGCACTGTTCTAGTCACTTAGGACATTACAGTAAATCAACAAAGATCCCTGCCCTTGTGAAGATTATAATCTAGTCAGGGGAGACAGACAGAAAATAATAAATATAATTGAATTACAGAGTGTGACCGATGGAGCCGAGTGCTGAGGGAACAATGTAAGTAGAGCAGGTTAAGGCGACGGAGAGTGAGGGAGGCCTGGAGCTGGTTGCAGCTGGATAGGTCTGGGGATGAGGATGGTGAGGGTTTGAGCCAAGAAGGTACCTGGAGGAAGAGCACGTCAGAGCACTTGGGGGCAAAGTCCGCGCCGGGAGACTGTGCCTGCCTCTCTGTGGACAGAAATGGCGCGTGTGAGCCTGGAACAGGCCTGGGGAGGGGCAGACAAGCAGAGCCTTGAGACCACTGTGAGGGTGTGGGCTTTTAATCTGAGTGAAATGCAGAGCAGAGAAGTAATGTGAACTGACCCATTTTAAAGTCTCACCCTGGATGCTGTGGTGACACAGATCAAAGGAGGGCACATTCTTAGAATCCTCACAACTTGGCTTCCCCAGGTTTTCTGTTTCTTCTGCTTTCTCCCCCTCTCCTTTTGTCCCTTTGCCAACCCCTCCTCCAGCCCACGTCTATAAATGCTGGGATTTCCCAGGGAGCCGTGGGTCCTCATCTCTCCTCATCTCACTCCCTCTCCCTGGTGGGTGCCTTCACTCCTGTGGCTTCTCTGCCTGCAGCCTGGGCTTCTCTCACTCAAAGTCCAGCTCTGAAAACCCAACCTGCCTGTCACTGCCACTTGGATGTCTCAAAGGCACCTCCATCTTAATGGGTCCCAAACAGATCTTCTTGTCAGTGCAGCCATCCACAAGATGCTGAGCCAAAGCCCGGGGTTGGGGGGAAGTGGGGAGTGATCCGAGATGCTCTGTTCTCCAGGTGCGCAAGTCCTGTTAATCCCACCTCAGAGAGATGTCTTACGTCTGCCTCTCACTCTCTTTGTTCCCATGTTGTTCCAAGCCATCATTATTTCTAACTTGACTCTTGCGGTAGTCTCCTCATCTTTGCCCTGTGTTCATTTTGCTTCCCTTCCAAACCATTCTCCAGATTAAAGCCAAGGTTACGTGTAGAAGTATGGACACACACACACACACACACACACACACACAATATGATCATGTTACAATCTTGCCTAAAATCCTGCCATGGCTTCCTATTCATCCTACCAGAACACTGTTCCAACTCCCTAAGGTGGCGTGTGTACCCCTCAGTGATCTGGCTCCTGCCTACCTCTCCAGCATTATCTCACAACCCCCTCTCTTTTACCGTGAGCACTTCCCGTTCTATTTCTCACTTTGGAAACTTTGCCTGTGTCCTCTGCCTGGAAGACACTATCACTTCGACCTATCCTTTTGTCTGTCTGACACTATGTAGTGCTTCTCTCATTTTAAAATACACACAAATAACTTGTTAAGGATCTTGTTAAAATGCAATTAAGCAAGCCCAGAAGCAATAAGGTAAGCCGGAAGTGGTACATCCAAAATCAAACACAAGCAGGAATTGAAGGAACAAGCAAGCTGCAGGTAACCCAGACCCCGTTACCCACTACTGTTGCATCAGCATGTCTCCCGCAAATCACCCCTGTGGCTACACGGTGGAGTGAGAGGTCCCTTATGACAAACCTATGGAAAAGGAAAAGTCAGCTTGGTTCACAAATGGGTGGGCTCAGTATGTGTGTACAAGCCAGGTATGGGTGGTGTCTTCACTACAGCCCCACTCAGAGGTGGTGAGGGCAGATTCTCCTGATGGGCAGAGCTTTGGACGGCGCACCTGGTCATCCGCTTTGTGTGGAAAGCTGAGTGGCCCAAGGTTAAAATATATATGGACTCGTGTAGTAGCGACAATCTCATACTTGATTGGTTGTACTACGCACACATTTTGGAAGGTGATTTAGTTGGACCCAGCAGTGTACATACCCTTCGACCCAGGAATTCCAGTTCTAGCAGAAAACACCCACTATGAAAGAGGCAAAGTAGACAAAATGGCATTTGACATTAGCCACCTCTGTCCCCGGTCACTCCACTGCTGACACATGGATGTGGGAAGGGCCAGGAGGGCAGGGATGGGCCCTGTGCATCCATGTAGCTGCTGCTGAATGTCCAACCGGCCCCCGATACAGACCAAAGCAAGTCCCCAGTTTGGCAGCATCCTTGCAGGAGGCCAATTTGCCACTTGGTGGCAAGCTGCCAACATTGAGCACTTCTACCCTGGAAGGAGCTGTGATTTATTTTAACAGAAAGAGATGCATATCTTGGGTGAAGGTTTGCTGTGCCTGCCTCCAGGACCTCAGCCGTCACCACTACCTAAGGGCTTACTTAGTATTAAATCTGCTCTCGTAAGATCCCACATAACATCACCTCAGAACAATTTACAGCAAATACTGTCACCTGCTTTGCAGCAGGGTGGGGTAAGCGTGTGATATGGGATCCAATGGTCATATCACATCTGTACCACTCAGAAGCGCCTGGGCAATGGAATGAACTAGAGAGGGTACAACTGACATGCCATCTGGAAGGCTTGTGAGGATGGAACTCCATCCTCCCAGATGCAGGATACTTGCAATTGAAGGGCTATATGTGATGTCTCCAGTGGACAGTTAACAAACCGGCATAAAATACCTGGACATTTATAGCAGATTATGGTTAATATCCCTTGTATATAAGAAAATTCTTCCAATTAATAAGAAAGTAAAAAACCTAATAGGAGAAAATAGAGGACAGAAGAATAAATAAAAATATTCACTAAATCTATAGCAAGATGGAATATCTCACAATAGCAGGAGAAATGCCAATTATGAACTGAAATTCCCCCCAGATATTTGAAAAATGCCAAGTATGGATGGTACTCGGTGCTGGCGAAGGATATGGGGAAACAGACACTCTCTCATACACGATTCATTGTATTACTGCACATTTTGGAAGCCAGTTTAATTGGACCTAGTAGCCTGCACACCCTCCAACCCAGGAATTCCAGTTCTCAGAATTTGTGTGGCAGAAATACTTGCTCAAATGTGCAAAGATAAAGCCTACTTGTAATAGTGAAAAATGGAAAACAATGTGAACTAATAGAGGACAGTTTAATAAATTATGACAATAATAAAAATAGTTAACATTTATTGAGAACTTACTAGGTGCCAGGTGCTGTTCTAAGTACACCTATTGGCTGATTGAATCCTCACAGCAATCCGCAGAGAGATACTATTTTGTCCTTTTCACAGGTGAGGCAATTGAGGCACAAAGCGCCTAAGTAACTTGAGAAAAGCAAATTTCGAAATAATATGAATAGTTTGATTTCACTTTCTAGATTTATGTACGTACATATATTTCATATACGCATGGGAAAGTTCCGTATGGATACAGAGGAATCTGGTAATAGTTACCTCTGGAAAGTGAAAATTGGGAAGGAGAATTTTCGCTTTTACTTTATACAATTTTGTGGTTTTGATTTTAAAAAAATAAGCATTCGTTTCAGAATTTAAAAACAAATACATTAACACCTAAAAACACACCTGAATGCATTCCATCTACATGATTTAGTTCCATTTCAGATTAAAGAAGTTTCTTGTTGCTGGCTGTAAGAAGAAATTTTATTCGGGTGGGTCGCCCCCAGGGCAGGGAAAAGTGTACATTGTGTAAGAACTAGATTGCGATTGACCTTTCAAATTGGCCAGAGGGAGGAGGAAAGTGAGGGTAACAGAGGGAGGTAGGGAAATAAGACGACTGAGAGCGCAGGCAAACAGGATTTGATGGCAGGAACACGGAGAGCAGACCAGAATCACCCCTGGGGGCTGCCCTCTGTGCTGCTGGTCATCCTCCCGTGGGAGCATCTCGGCCCCTGGCTCAGGTGGACACAGCAGCAGGTGCTTTCGGTGCAGCTCCACAACATTCAGCCAATTATTCTGGCCTAATGTCTCATTCTAAGGAGTCAGATGAACTTGTTTTCTTTGTGAATGGAAGGAAGGTAAGTTTATCATGCTGTAGTTTCTGAATTTATGTAGAGAAAGAAACCATGGTAGCAAGAAGGTATTAGGCTCAAGTGACCAGTGTGTGAACTGGTGATTGACTCAGTGACCGTGGCACTCTATCAATCTGTAGGTCTCTGGGAGGAGGGGATGCAATCTACTTGGAAAATGCATTAGGACTACTAGATGAAAAGCACTTTGATTATATTGATGTCTTCAGACTACATTTGGTAATTGCATGCCAAATTAGATTGTATTCATCTAAGTGTTAGGCATCGATTTCTTTTTATGACCATCTTCCGCATCTCTCTCTTCCTCCCCACTTCCTGCTCCCCTCGGCCTCAAGCCACCCTCCCCCGACACACACAAATTAGGAGTGTAAAATCTCCAGATCATTTGCAACTAATTATAAAACTTTTGACCAGCAAGACTAGAAGAGAAGTCATCCCGGAAAGCTGGGGATAAATTTTACAGTTAGTTTACATTTAAATCTGTTACTTCTTTAAGTGGGTTTAAATCAGACCTTTGTCCTTAAATTAGGACAAAGGGCAAAATAATTTTCTGGTCCCACTTTTGTTTTTGAGTTCTTGAGATTTAACTAAGACACAATCCACGAATGGAATGTGCACTTTGCTTTTCACTGTCTTTAACGCTGGGCCTGAAGGGCAACCCAGCATCGTTGTTGTCAGCCCCACTGGCAGAGAGGAAGAGGCAGTTGAGGTTGAAACTGAGCATGATGGTCCCATGTGCACCCGCTCCACGTAGGGCTGTGTACAGAAATGGAGGCTCAGGGCAGCTACGTAATGTGCCCCAGATCACTCAGCTAATAGGCATCGGAGGGCCATTGCTTCTCATCTTTCTGCTCCCAGAGTTTGTGCTGCTTCCCCTGGACCAAGTTTCCTCTCCTCAGGTGGTGGCAAACCTTCTAGAATCCCTTCACCAACGGGAAGTGGCAGTGAGTTGTGCAAATGCTTTCCCGTGGGTGCTGAAATAATGCTATTTGACTACAACTGCCAAGGTCTTGTTTTCTTAACTTTGCAAATATGAGTGAAAAACAAAGAGTATGTTTTATAGGTAGTATTGCGAGTTAAAACCATTTTACTCAACTCTGAACTCAAGAATTTAAAAAGTTTATAATATTCAGTGTTTCATAATCTTTTATTATTTTCCTGAACCCCGTGTTGTGTTAGAATGCAAATCCTTGTTGGTTATCCTCTGACACAAAGGCAAACATTGGGCCAAAATAAAGCCAAATACAATACAGTGTTACGTAATTTTATAATTGCAAAGAGTGATGTTTGATCAACTCAGGCAAACAAGATCAACAAGCCTAGTCTGAATGATTCTTATTATTCAAAAATAAGGGGCTACAGGTAAACTGCCTCAATCTATAGAATCATTTCCTCCACAGGGGTCATTGAGAGTAATTCAGATCCTGAAGTAAATTTATTATTCTACCTGAGAAAACACTGTATCATTTTGTTTGTCTGGGAAATCAAGGCTAATAAGAAACTCTGGAAACTTTGCAATCTCTCTTGCAAAGTTTAGAACTGTTTCTTCCTATCATGCTTCATTACAAACACTTTTTTTTTTTATCCAGTTTAGATGTATTGCTTGTTACATCATTTTACTGTGGGGCTGATTCACTGAATCAGTTTATTTAGCAATTAAATAATATTAAATAAGGCAACTGTGCAAACTTACACCAGCGCTAGCTTAGCTGACTCTACCACCTCCTCCCTCCTTCTAATCAGTAGCTTGATAAGGCTTATCTGTATTCACAGGGATAGGCCTTGACTAGGAGATGTAATGTAAGCTTCTTTTTTTAAAAATAGATCTTTATAATGAAATTAGAACACTCCCTAAAACCATACACAAAAATAAACTCCAGATGGATTAAAGACCTAAACGTAAGGCCAGACACTATAAAACTCTTAGAGGAAAACATAGGAAAAACATTCTTTGACATAAACCACAGCAAGATCTTTTTTGACCCACCTCCCAGAGTAACAGAAATAAAACCAAAAGTAAACAAATGGGACTTAATTAAGCTTAAAAGCTTTTGCACAGCAAAGGAAACTATAAACAAGACAAAAAGACAACCCTCAGAATGGGAGAAAATATTTGCAAATGAAACAACAGACAAAGGATTAATCTCCAAAATACACAAACAGCTCAGGGAACTCAATATCAAAAAAACGAACAATCCAATTTAAAAATGGGCGGAAGACCTAAATAGACATTACAAACATTTTGATTGTAGGTAGGATTAAAGTAAGTGGCTTGTCTTGCAAATGGAATGGTATAAAACAATGGTTCCTGAATTTAAGCAAGGATAATGATCACCTGGAGATATTGTTTAAAATGTGGAATTTTTTGAGCCCCACTCCCTGACACCTGATTCATTCTGAGAAACTTAAGTTCATGGGGGCCCTCAGCCTCTTAGTCAGTATCACATGTAGCTGAGGGTCCTGCCTTGGTCTCCAGGGCCAGCCGCCAGGTCAGCTGTGAGCACGTGATCACAGACCCTCTATGGAACTGAGGGTTGACCAGCGAGCGCTCTGGAGAGCTGGGGTCTGCCTGAATTCACCAGAGTTGAGCCCCAGACTGTGGCTGACAGTCCGGCCTCCTGGAGGTTGTTCTGACTGATTCCTAAACTTCAGTCACAGTGTAAAGACAGGCGCCCCCTGTAGACTTGTCCTGGGGCAGGTTTGGAGACCAGAAAACACATCTATACCTGCAATCAGGCAAGAAGTGAAAGCCACCATCAAGAGAAGGACCCTGAGAGACATTGATTTTTGTTTGTTTGTTTCAATACCAAAAAAAAGTGTGAAAAGTGCCCTTAGAAATTCAACAGGCATCAGTACCTTGTTTGTGTACCTTCTTTCCACTTTGACATCTTCACATTCTTGTGACTGTATAAAGGTGTCATGACAGCATTGGGGTGTGTCCCACGACCATGCAGAAAACCAGCTCTAATTCACTACATCCCCTCTGCTCATTCCACCATCGATTTATGAATGAATTGAAAGTTCAGGCATTGTGTGCGGGATGGCTATAGATTTCTTTTTCTTTTTTTAGGCCAAGCACCCAAAGTTGTATTATATTCTCTTCCAATTATCCTACGTTTCCTTGTTTAAAAGAAGTGGTACTGGGGAGGCTCCAATTATATTAGAAATTTTCCATTGTTGATGGTTTGTGTGCCTTTTAGATACTTCCTCCTTTCCTGTCTTTGTGTGAATTAAAAAAAGAGAGAGACCCCAGGAGATATCTAAAAGACTGCTCTCACCCTTCCTAATAACCCTCCTGTAGACAGATGACAATATTCAGGGTCAAACTCAAGTTCTCTCCTCCTCTTGAGAGGTACAATGAATTTCATGTGCATTCAAAAGCCTGAACATTTAGGGGAAATGCCCAATTATCCTCATTATTTATTCAACCAGTATCTATCAAGCTTCCCCTGTCCTAGGCACTGGGAACCAAAGTTACCTGCCCTCGGTGGAGTTTACACTCTGCTGAAGTTATTGAATGACTTGCCTTCAAGGTGGTCTCTTAACTTCTTCCTCATATCCTCTGGGTCTGTATAAGATCATAGTTAACCTGGAGATTGTTTGAAGGGTAAGGAATTTATTTGACCAGACATATAACATCTGGCAAACTGAAAAGGGCATAGGAATAAACAGAGACCATTTCAACTCCAAAAATATTTTTCAACAAGATAGCTTGGAGGGGGAAATGGCTTTTTTAATTCCAAGTAATAGAATATTTATTTTTAGGTCTCCATACTCAAGTTCCAAATCATTTATGTAGTGGCCCAGCTTTGATACATACTCAACTAATTGTATTCATATCAAAGTAATTACTATTATAATCATCTAAATACTTTTTCTTTTTTGGAAACTGCTGCTGTCACTGTGCCAATTCTTTTCAGCTTCACTGTGTGAACTCGGAAGTCACTCCTCCATCACTGCCTGCCTGGTGCCCATCTGCTCTCTCGATGGGGCTGCTGCCACCACCTTAGAAGTCATAGGAAGCACCAAAACCAGGATTGATCTAGTTCAGGTAAGAGCATATGTTAATGAGTTCAGGATATATATGGATCTAGGTGGCTCCTTTAGCTGTTTGGGCCATGGTTTATGGTTTTAGAGGACAAAGATGGCAGGTGAAAAAGTAAAATTGACAGCTAGTGGGAAGCAGCCGCATAGCACAGGGAGATCAGCTCGGTGCTTTGTGACCACCGGTGGGATAAGGGAGGGTGAGAGGGAGATGCAAGAGGCAGGAGATATGGGGATATATGTGTACGTATAGCTGATTCACTTGGTTATACAGCAGAAACTAACACACCATTGTAAAGCAGTTATGCTCCAATAAAGATGTAAAAAATATATATATGGTAGGTGAAGGTCTCTGTCCCTTTCATGGGAAAAAATGGTAACCTTTTCTTAATTTCTTTTTTCATTCTGTGGCTTTCTTTATTATTATTTGAAGCTTATTACGCTTCTGTAAAAATGTACGGGCAAGTGGTGCAGAGGGAGTGACTCTCTGGGTCACGTCAGACCATCTCATTGCCTCAGGGAGGAATCCTTCCTGCAGGAAGCTTTTGGGACCTACGCACAAAGACACGGATATGCATATTTATGTTGTTTCCTGTAACAAAATGAAAAAGACAAGGTTGCCTATTCTGTGTTTGTTCTGTGTAAATGGCCAAGCTGCTAATTCTAGCCAGAAAAAATACTTAAAAAAAAACAAAACTTTTGTGATTTAGATATTTGAATTTGGCATGCTATGTGATAGTCTTTAGTCAGGACTATATATGTTGAATAAGTAATAAACCCTTTGGGGGCAAGGACTATGTCTCGTGCTAAAATACCCTCCCACACCATAAGGCATTGGTGTGCCAGGAAGGTCACTGGCAGACCGCTGAGCCAGGGGCCAGGGGGAAGGAACCTCACTGGCCTTTTGTCCTTCTACTTCCACAAAGCCCCTCACACCATCAGAGGCACACAGCTGGGCACATTAGTCTCAAGGCTGAGTTTGTGTGGGATTTTTAAACTCAGGTACTCAGCTGCATTAGTACAAATGTTCAAAAATGAATGAAACACCAGGTAACCCTTCAGCGGAAATAAGAAGTAGAAAAGCTGGAGTTCTCTCTATGGACAGAAGACTTTACAACAAATCCCTCGAATTCAATTTTTTTCCCCAAGTGATAGCAGAATGAGAGGGAGAACAAAATAAAAGCAGATAATCTCAGTGTCTGTGGTCTTGGTTGAATCCGAACTGCGCCATTGAAGTCATGCCCCGGGTTAACTTCTAGGACTTCCTCCCCAGCGACATCAATAGACTCTCTCCCCAGAAAGCATCCCTTGGCATCTTACATGCGAGTAATCACAGCACTTCCAGCCTATACCTGCCGGGCCTGTGCCGACCTTTAGTTGTACCAGTCAGAGCCTCTGCCTCATTTCTGAGAGCTTCCTACCCCTCAGCTTTCAGGCTGGATCCTCTGTGTTCTCTGCTTTTAGAAAAGGATTGCTAAAGGCCATGGTACCCATTGCGAGTTCTGCACCCCAGGCGTGGTGATGAGCATCTTCACCCTCCTAAGGAACCACCCAGAGCCCCCCCACAGAGCAGTCAATGGGAAGCTTGGGTGGTGAGTCCCAAACCTCTACGCTGTAGAAGGAGTACTATCCTTGACAAGATGAGCAGGATGTTCAAGAATTTTCCTCCAAGGAATCAGGCCAAAGGACTTGGCAAAGACTGACTCGTTGATCTCTGTGACCCACTTCTCTCAAGCTGTGTTGGCAAGTATTATCCATCCCTATTTAGCAGGAGGGGAAACTGAGGCAGCCAGCCAAGAAGTAAAGTGAATTTTCCACATGACTGTTACATTCTTGGTATCATATCAATTGTTTCTGCTCACTTTAATATAATGTATGTTTGGGAAGCACATGTTTATGGAAACAGTCTTTGCATGGGTGATTCTGATGCAGTTGCAGTGTTATTGGAATGGTGTTTGGAAATATTAGGCCTTTAAAAATCTTTTAATTATGTACTTAGAGTCAGCCAAAAGAAGCAATGAACTTTCGTTTGCTTTACGTTTTGTTGTGGCTGTAGCTGCTACAGTTGTTATTTAAGTATTATTAATGCTTATGAAGTCATAGACTCTTAGGGATCAGAAGAAACTCCCTTATGACTCATCAACTTGTACTCAATTGAAAAAAGCCTTAAGACTTTTAAAGCAGTGTTTCCCCTTTTGCCATTTTGGAAACTTTTAAATTCTTATTAAATTGCATATATGCCTCTCACGTTGTTTTCTAACTTTGATACTATTATTTGCAAATCAGATAAACATTACCTTCTGTCTGTATGTATGTCATTGATTAAAATACTGAATAGAATAAGCCAAGTGGAGAACTATGAGAAAATTAATCAACACTGTTGACATTGGACTTGTTCACTCGAGTACAAACCCTTCTGGGGTATCATGCATTTACATTTCTTCATCCCCTCCACAGAGGGAGCACAGCCAGCATCAAATGCCTCATAAAACCCCCGCGCACTGTGTCTACAGCACTGACCAGCTTCTCAGTGTAGAAATCCTCTCTCAAGGGACTTCCCTGGTGGTTCAGTGGTTAAGAATCCGCCTACCAGTGCAGGGGACACGGGTTCGAGCCCTGGTCCGGGAAGATCCCACATGCTGCGGAGCAACTAAGCCCATGTGTCACAACTACTGAGCCTGCGCTCTAGAGCCCATGAGCCACAACTACTGAGCCCACGTGCCACAACTACTGAGCCCATGAGCCACAACTACTGAAGCCCGGCATCTAGAGCCCGTGCTCCGCAACAAGAGAAGCCACAGCAACGAGAAGCCCACGCACCGCAACGAAGAGTAGCCCCTGCTCGCTATAACTAGAGAAAGCCTGTGCACAGCAACGAAAACCCAATGCAGCCAAAAATAAATAAATAAATTTATTTTTTTTTAAAAAAAGAAATCTTCTCTCAAAAGGGAAAGAGGCTAGTTTTCTTCAGTATTCACTCTCCTCTTAGGGACCACTTCTCGAGGCCCCCTCATCAATAACCCATTCCAGAATAGATGCAGAAACTTGCCCGAGAACAAAGTCAACCTCATTGGCGTGCATTTTTTCGAGAACCAGGGTCAATGGTTGCCTGTCTCCAGGGCTCCAGCTCTGCTCTGGTTTCCTGTGATGTCCCAAAACACTACTGACCATGGTTTCACAATCTCATCTATAAATTCAAGGTCATGGGACAAAGTTCACCTTGATCGATCTGACCACTTGAACAGATCTAAAGAAGCTAAGTGCTGTCTTAAAATCTCCGCGTGTGGTGGGCATCACATCTTTTTAAATGTGCTTATCTGATGCTTTTGGTTTACCAGGTATTCCTCTGGTGAGAAATACGGAAGCAAAACTAGGAATAAAATAGTTGTGCCTTCTCTCTGACACTTGTTAATATTACTCTATCTTCATTGAGCAGTATATTTGTTCTTTGATTGATACATCTTATGTTCGATAGCATTTCCCACAAAAGTTCTCTCTGTCTGGCATTTAGCCAACTTGGCACTGCTCTGATTCACACTTCTGCCTTTGGCGTCAGTTTGCCCCATTACTTCCATAATTTCATAATTTGTTCACGCCCTTTCTTTGTCTTTGCTGAGCAGAGAACAATCTGGTTACAGTGCCCCCCACACCCACAGTCCTTATTTCTTCTTCATTTACAGTTACATCCTGCAAATTTCATTTCTGAGAGCTTCCTGGGCATTTTATGCTATATTTCCTTTTTACAGTTGCTGATAAATGGGAGAAGAGCCATCACTGCTCTGTACTTTCTGAAATGGACTTATGAGAAGCCTATAGCCCTGAATAACAACACCCAGCACTCTTGTCTTTCTCTTGTTATGAACCCAAAGATGTTCTCCCTAAACATTCTGTCACTCTCCTATCACAGCCTTTGTGGTTGGCTCGACAGCCATTCCCCTCATTTATTCCTCTCATTTTTTGAGCCACGCAGGCATTTTTTAGGGCTTCCTCTTTAAAAGAGGTAGAGCTTCTCAAACCTGGGTAATTGAAGGATCCCTTCCCAGCTATATTCTCCCTCTGTTCAAGTTTTGTGATTTGCTTTAGGGAGGCCCCATCCGTACCTTTCGTTGGGCCAAGAGGCTTGTGCTGTCCAAACCCCGCTGGGAGCAAGCTTCTGGTTCAAGCGGTAGGATGGGGTTGGAGGCACGGAGACATCCCCTGTTGGGGCCGCAGAGGATGCTGAAACTACACGTTCAGATCAAGGAAGCTGGATCCAATAAGCCAGAAGTAGAAGTCTCAGCCCCAGAACTAAGGGGCTAGAGGCAGATATCAAAGGTAAAGCAATTATACTCCAATAAAGATGTTTAAAAAAAAAAAAAGCCATGGAAAGCCAAGGATCAGAGGGTCAGGTATAAAAACACTAAGTTAGGAAAATAAAAGCAGGGAATCTGGACAGTTACTTTTAGCAAGCACTGTGGCCCGTAGTGTGAGGTACGAGGGAGTCATAGGTACATTTCTGTTTGTTTCTATTTGCATTCTGACCCAAATGGTCTCTACTCCCTTCCTTCCTGTGAAGTTCCTGGATTTCCACTCAAGTTTATATTTTATGATCATATGGTCCCGCCCTTTGTTAGTTTTCTTGTTTGTAACATTGCCAGGTACCACGTGGATCTCATCCCTCTAGGTTTTGGTGGTGTCTATTAGACAACAGTAGCATCATTGCACCAAAATTGAAAGTCTTCTTTCTTTATCACCCATAGTCTGTGCTTTAATATCTAGATGCCACCATAACAGCTAACTTTTGTTGAGAACTTTCTATGTACCGGACACTGTTCTATGGTAGGTACTATATGCCAGTTGTGCAGATGATGAAACTGAGGTACAGAGTGGTTAAGTTACTGCCTGAGATCACGTCACTAGCAAGGGGAAGGGTCAGGATTGGAACTCAGGTAATTTGGTTGCAGCATCCACGTTCTTAACCACTCATCTGAATCTGTTTATTTTCCTGAGATCATTTTCCTCGTTATTTTCTCTGGAGAATTACCGGGACCTCTTTTATTATTATCACTCCCCCCCCCCAAACTATAACTAGTGTCTTCTTTGGTTTCATATTTTGGGGTATCATCTATATAAGTTTTTAGTATTCTAATTTACTTAATTATTTCTCAGATTTATTCATGCTCCTTTCTACAAGCATCAGTGCCTACTGTGTTATGAGCACTATGCCTATGGTCCTTACACCTAGTGAGAATCAGTCCAGACCAGAGGTTCTGATTCAGGGCCACTTAAAGTCTTTAAAGGGGTCCATGAATGTGCAAAATGTGTGTGTATCCACATGTGATTTTGAGGATACATTCACAGAACAGAACTATCATCAGATTCTCAAAGAATCTATGACCACTTCCCATAAAGGTGAGAATCACTGGCCTAAAGAGACACAGAACTAATTATAATACAGTGACATCCTGATCAGATCTAGGAGCCATTCCCCCAAACATGCTTTCCCAACCTTTGTAAGAGGTACTCCCTCTGTGTCTGGGTCAGTCCTTCCAATGTTAAAAGATATTTTAATGCCACCTAGTGACTTCCAAGAACTGTAAAGGGTCTGAGATTTTACCCTACTTACAAACTAACAAGTTAGCCTGACACAGTTTGATGGATGCTAGCAGAAGACACAAGACTCCTGGATCAGAGACAAAGGACTTTATTCTTCACAGCAATAGCAGAGCTAGATTATTAGAATTTATGCCCGATTCCTGAGCCTCAATTCCGAAGGCAATATGAGGAGGGCCAGTGGACACCTCCTGGATGTGCAACGGGTTGCATTGCAGGAGAGGAACCCTGAGATTAGGGAACTCAAACCTTTTATAATGGATGGTAAGCCTCCCGGAAGGTGACGTTATCTTTGGTGTACTGGACAGTAAGCATTTCTGCTAATTCCTCCATGGGAGACACTGCTTTATCTTCCAAAGCTGTTCACTATACCAACATCCTTGAAAAGAGGGTCTGGAATCAGAAAACAGATCAGTGGTTTCTGGGGACAGGGAGTTGCTGGAGGGTTGATTACAAAAAGGGCATGGAGAATTTGTGAGGGAGATAGTACTGTTTCATAGCGTGTTCGTGGTAGTGGATATACAATTGTCTGAGTTTGTCAAAACTTGCAGAACTGGACACTAAAAAGAGTGAATTTTACTGTATATAAATAAAAAATAAATATTATAATTTTAAAAACAAGAACAAAAGAAATAAGAACGACAACAGAAAAAAGAGGGTCTGGAACAAAAACAGGCAGAGCCTCTGCTCATGAGATGGGCACATCTCTGGCACATGACTTGTACCCTTGAAGACGTTTCCTCAGTCCTTTGCCCTTTCTCTTCACTGGTTTCCTGCTCTGCCCCCTTCCACAGAGTGCAGTCCAGAAATGGGTCCTAAATGTCTTCTGATGACGCTAGTTCAATCTAGAAAAATTACTGGGATTTTGTATACCGTTCTTTTTGGAGGGGAGAGGAGTCTTAGTTATGAATGAGGGAGACATTCCAAGGGCAGAGGAGTGAACTTTGGGTCGAATCATTGTATATTTCTTTCTCCCCAGGTAATTATGCCGCTGTACTGGCTACAGACCCATCGTGGAGAGTGGGAAAAGTTTCAGTACTGTGAGTATAATAAACAACTGAGAGCTGCCGAGCCAGGACTTCTGGAGGAAACAGCAAAGCATCACACCCATTACGTGGAATTGGTTTTCAAGGAAAACACAATATTGTGCATTAGAGACTCAAAGGTTTACCACTTTGCCCTTCTCAATGAGGGTAACTAGATATTCTTCTCAGAAATACAGACAGGGAGCGCCTTAATGGCTTTTTTGAAGGTGAAGGTTATAAACTAGCATATTCTAAGTGAAAACAGATTATGCCATCTTCCTTACATCTAGCTTTGTGATAGGGAGAAAGAGAAAAGAATCTATTTCTCACACTGTCATTTCAGCAGCACGTTTTGTGGAGTCATGGCCAAAGTGAAATATTTTTCTGAAATAAATGCCTGTGTTCTCTCTGAATGTGATTCCATCTTTGATTAGTACTAATGGTCTATGGGGAAGAGAGGAGAAGCTGTTTCCATCTTTCATGCTGTGTGGAATCAATAGCCACTAAGTATACGTACCATCCATAGAGCTTCTGTTTCAGACCCTCTCATGCCTACTGCCTCCACATCCCTCTCCCTAAAAAACCTACGATAAGTCACTAAGAAAGACTGTGTAGAATTATTAATTTTAAAAACATAACCTTTTTCCTACAAACATATAAACTGTAGAAGTTAAATATCCAGAGATGTTTGGATTCCTAGATTGTTAAGAAGAATGTGGAAAAGTGAGAAAGAGTTATGATGATGCCAAAGGGGGACGTGCAAGGAAATATGTCTAAAGGAAAGATTAAAGAATGGATTAAAGTCCTGCATTGGTGTCATCACAGACTGGGCACTCAGCTCACGTCTCTAAGCTCCTTCCATGCCCCAAAGAGCTGCCCTTGGCCACCACACAGGCCTGGGGGTGAGCCCCTGGTTGTACCCCTGCCCTCTCTGGGAGGAGGCACCAGAGCAGGGGCCAACGTGGGCCCTGGAAGTGGGTTTGGGGCCTTGGAAGCAGGGAATTATGAGGTTGTGTGTGTCCGTGGCTTGTGGCTGGAAGGTGGGGTACTGGCTGTGAGTGGAATGTCCCTTTGGTCCCAAGGACCCCTGCCCCTTGGGGATGGGTGTGGCAAGAAGCGGCCAGAGTTGGGACCCAGAGCAGAGTCCCAACAATCTGAGACTAAGGATGGTGTTGGGAATGGACTCCTTAAGCCACATTTGATACTTCTGACATCAACAGACATATAAAGAAGAGTGGACTCCAGGATGGTAGTTCATATACATAAAAAATAATGTTACAGAAAATCGAATAAAGTGCTTAATCTAACCACTCTTCACTCTTCAGCTATAATTGTCCTTACATCACCTCCCTGCAAAGTATCAACTAACCACGTTTAGTCCCAGTTAGAACGGGTAGACTTCCCTGGAACTGTAATAGCCAACAGACAGAACTGGATTCAGTGGTTCCCCAGGCCAACTCTGGTTTAGAAAGCCATTTCTAATTTGGTCTGAGACCCGCTTTCCTGTAATGGGCACATATGGGATAATGTTGGGCAAATCCGTGCCTCGTTTATGAGACAGCCTTTCCCATAGGTGCAGCCAGCTCTCATCTCCTCTATCCTTCTGCACGCACCCTCCTTGTCCCCTTTCTTTTTTCTTTTTCTTTTTTTCCCCACCCCGGCATCCCCTCCTTGTCCCCTTCCTAGCTGAGTTATTGTCATACATTTTTCTAACATCTCTTCCTTCCTGAGACTCCAGGTAGCATCTCCATAAATGATTCCTGACTCCTCTCCTACTGCATCTCTCTCTGGACCCTCCCCTCCCATACCTAATCCTGAGCTCACTGTAACCTCCACTCTCACTCTGCTAAACCAGCCCCTCTCCTGCCTTCCATGCCTATGGTAAATGGTACCACCATTGTTTGCTTTTTCTCACCCAGAACCAAGGCCTGATGATTCTAACACGCACTAGCCCTCAAGCTCATCTGTTGCTTTTCCTCCGCACTCACGCTGCCCTAATCCTAATCCATCTTCATTTACACTGAGATCATTACACAAGTTCTGCACCTGGTTACCTTCCTTCCCACACCTCCCACACAACCCAACTCACAGCAGGGTCCTCACATTTCCCAGAATTCCTTACGAAGCTTTTTAAAAATGCGATGCCCTAGGATTTCCCTCAGTTTTACTGGATTGGAACCTCTTGCGGAGTAGCCCGGGAATAGCTCAGAATTTTTAGAAAACTCCCCAGGTGACAAACGCAACCGGTCTGCAGGTCTGGAATCAGGAACCACTGCATACTGTAGCCCAAGAAACCTTCCAGAACTATCAGTTCAGAGATGCTGAGTGGCTCCCACTGGCCCCAAATGCTGACTCAAAACTGAAGCCCGGGGCTTCCCTGGTGGCGCAGCGGTTGCGCGTCCGCCTGCCGATGCAGGGGAACCGGGTTCGCGCCCCGGTCTGGGAGGATCCCGCATGCCGCGGAGCGGCTGGGCCCGTGAGCCATGGCCGCTGAGCCTGCGCGTCCGGAGCCTGGCCTCCGCAGCGGGAAAGGCCATAACAGTGAGACGCCCGCGCACCGCAAAAAAAAACCCACAACAACTGAGTATTTATGTCCTAATCAAGGGTTGCATAGTAATTTTTAAAAAAAAAAAAAAAAAAAAAACTGAAGCCCGCCTTTGAAGACGCTCCACAGTCTGTCTGCTCTGACCCCTCACACCGCCTTCCTTCTAGTCACTTCCCTGTGGTCAAAGCCATCGACTTGGTTTCTTCCTAACACCTTGTGGACAGCCTCCCAATCTGAGTCTGTGCTGGCTCCATTCCCTCCTCGCCCCTCTTCCAGGAAGCCTCTGCAACCACTGTTCCCTGACCTCCGGGGAGCCTGCCGTCTGGACCCCTCTTCTGATGCGTGGCTTCTGTTGGCCCTAATCGTAGTTCATCTTGCTCCAGCCAGGCCCTGTGTTTGGCACAGGACAACTGCTTGACAGATGTTCCTCCCGTCAGAGTAAAACTGAGGGACTGGTCTGTCCCTCACTGCCATGTATCCCGAGCCCAGTCCAGGGTCTTTCAAACAAGAGAGACGGGCTTCCCTGGTGGCGCAGTGGTTGAGAGTCCGCCTGCCGATGCAGGGCACTCGGGTTCGTGCCCCGGTCCGGGAAGACCCCACATGCCGCGGAGCGGCTGGGCCCGTGAGCCATGGCCGCTGAGCCTGCGCGTCCGGAGCCTGTGCTCCGCAACGGGAGAGGCCACAGCAGTGAGAGGCCTGTGTACCGCAAAAAAAAAAAAAAAAAAAAAACACTAGACCAGTGGTTCTCAGATTTACTCATGGGAAGGAACAAGCAGAAGTCAAGCGCTTTTCCTTGAATACCATATTCTTTGCTGAACATCATAAAATAGTGGCAAATTTAGTTAGACTGAGTGGAATAGGAACAAATTTAGACTTAGAAAATATGACTTATTATATGGTCCCTGTACCAAGTCAAAACAGGAAGCACAGAAGTCCATTAAAAAGAAGAGAAAGGAAAAGAAAAGGTCACCCAATTAAGCATGATCTACTCTTTGCAAATCACCCTCATAAATATTTACTTGTTCATTCCATCTTATTGTCAACTCTCACTTGCAGTGCCGTTGGTTTTAGAGAAATATAATGGAAGGAGAACTTTAACAAATTTCTGCTCTTTAACTACTTCTGCTAACTGAGAAAAGTCCACCTTTCCGCTGTAGCTGTAAAACCCATCAATCTTGCTTGGGAAACAATGATGGTTGGTAAAAGGAAGGTCCCTATTGGCTTTAAAAAGTCTGACATTCTGTTCTTTTACCATGTTTCAACAAACAGCCAGCCTTACCTCACAGAAGTATGGCCTCTGAGAGCCAAAATGGCTTCTAGTCAAATCCCTAATTTGCAGATAAATCAAGCCTAGAGTCACTGAGATTTTCCTAAATTCACCTGGCTCCCTTGTGGTCAGTCAGGGCTTAGAACCTGGGTCTCCCGTTTCCTGATGGACTCAGTGTTTTTGCACTTTGCAAGCCTGCCTTATAATAAATAGCACACACTCCCAGCGCACATACAGTTAATTCTCTGTTGATGTTCTGTTATAATTTGTAACCTAGCCAGCAATTATTTCTTCGGTTGAGAAGTTGACATTAGAAATCTCATCCCTGGCACATAAGATTCTTGTTTGTTTATAAGATAAGATTTAATTAAAATACACTTGGTTTTTTTTTTTAAACTAGAAGAGATGGAAAAATAAATATGCAAAGCAGTGAATTTAATTGTGAATTGATTAGGCTACTGTTCTATGAGTATCTGTCTTTGTTTTGTTATCCATGGTGGGTTCCATTAAATCTTGTTCAGTTTGTAAGCTCTAATGAAGGCCGTGTGTTTGTCATTGACACCAGCATTAAGTCTGCATTTATCTGTTGCTGAGATTGGCAAAAGAGCCCAAAAAGAAATGTCTGGCTTTCTATGGGGAGAGGACTCCCTGGATCACCCTAGGAACCATAGATGACCTCTGGGACTGAAAATGAAGGACCCTAAAGCTCCCCTTATGGGGGACACTTGCGATAGTGACAATGACACCACAGTTCCTACTTTGATTGAAAATCAAAATTAATGAAAGAAGATGTGTCATAGCATCTGCTCACAAATCAAAATACATACTTGGTGATTCAAACTCACTCTTTTGCCCAACTAATAGCCAGCTTGTTATATAATTAAAATCTCTGGCTCCTAAAGAGCAATTTCACCTCTCAGTCCAACTCTAGAATGTGGCCGAAAACAAGCCTCATTTGTCACAGTTTTATTTTACTTTGCTTATTAGGCCTATGATAATTGCTTCTAGGTCACAGTGTTATTTGCAACATGAAATCTAGCTGGCTTCTTTCCCACTAATGAAGATTCTCCTACCTGTAAGGGCCTGATACAAAGTTTAAAGAAATGTTCCATCCAATTATTATCTCTCTTGCAAGGATGTTGGATTTATTTATAGTGACTAACACAAAAGGTGTGTTCTCATTTATTATAACAAGATCCTTATGTTACAGATGGTTCTGCTAAAGAAAGCTAAGGCTACTTGCCACTAACCAAATCACAGGATCATGAGGCTGGAAGAAATCATATTTTCCAGTGTGATGCTCAACCGCATTTGATCTTTTGAAAATTCAGAAAATCCTGGTAAAGATTGTACATTGTCTCTCTTTTTTTTTTAAACTGACTTTTTTTTAAATTTAATTTTATTTATTTTTTTATGTAGCAGGTTCTTATTAGTTATCTATTTTATACACATCAGTGAATACATGTCAATCCCAGTCTCCCAATTCATACCACCCCCACCACCCCCGCCACTTTCCCTCCTTGGTGTCCATACGTTTGTTCTCTACATCTGTGTCTCTATTTCTGCCCTGCAAACCGGTTCACCTGTACCATTTTTCTAGGTTCCACATATATGCGTTAATATACAATATTTGTTTTTCTCCTTCTGACTTACTTCACTCTGTATGACAGTCTCTAGATCCATCCATGTCTCCACAAATTACCCAATTTCATTTCTTTTTATGGCTGAGTAATATTCCATGGTATATATGTGTCACATCTTCTTTATCCATTCATCTGTCGATGGACACTTAGGTTGCTTCCATGTCCTGGCTATTGTAAATAGA
>NC_041215.1:104402530-104415606 GCF_002837175.3 Physeter macrocephalus
TAGTGGCTGTATCAATTTACATTCCCACCAACAGTGCAAGAGGGTTCCCTTTTCTCCACACCCTCTCCAGCATTTGTTGCTTATAGATTTTCTGATGATGCCCATTCTTCTACATTTTCTCTTGAGACTCAGTTTTCTGCACAGAGCTGTGGCTCAACAAATGTTTGCTGATTCACCCGGAAACTCCTCCAGCTGCCCTAGCTACCTCCATTGTTCAAGCCACGCTTCATGAGTTTCTCCCCTCCAGCAGCAGACGGCAACAGCGACCACATTCCCTGTTAAACAGCCCGTGGTGTTTTCACAGGCCAAAATAGTCACCAGGCACTCACTCCTTCAGTTTTCCCTTCTCCAAGCAGCCTGTCCCAAAGGTATCCAACAAGGAGAGGCTATTTTTTTTTTTTTTACTATTTAGAGCTCAATTCTTTTTTTTTTTTTTTTTGTACTCAATACCATAGACCAATATTACTCTGTGAAAAGTACAGGTAAAATAAAATCATTTTAAAACACTCATTTTGGGGGACTTCCCTGGTAGCGCAGTGGTTAAGAAGCCGCCTGCCAATGCAGGGCACACAGGTTCGAGCCCTGGTCTGGGAAGATCCCACATGCCGCGGAGCAACTAAGCCCATGCACCACAACTACTGAGCCTGCGCTCTAGAGCCCGCGAGCCACAACTACGGAAGCCCGCGCCTAGAGCCCGTGCTCCGCGACGAGAGAAGCCACCGCAGCAAGAAGCTCGTGCACTATTGAAGAGTAGCCCCCGCTCGCCGCAACTAAAGCCCACACGCAGCAACAAAGACCCAACGCAGCCAAACATACATTAATTAATAAAAACACTCATTTGTCTATTAATTATATAGTTATTAAGCACTTACCATGTGCCAGGCACTGGGCTATATGCTGGTAAATCATGAAAAAGACATGATTTCTTCCCTAGGAACTCATCGTATTGTGGGAAAGATAGACGTAGAAAAAGAGCGATAAGTGTGATACTATTTGGCTGCACCACTCGGCTTGAAGGATCTTAGATTGAACCCAGGCCCTAGGCCGTGAAAGCATGGAGTCCTAACCACTGGATCGCCAGGGAATTCCCAATATTTTCTTTTTCATCAGTGGAATCTTCCTCTACAATCTAAGGGATGCTTTCAAAATTGTATTGTTTTTGGATTAGCCCAGTTACAGCGATTTTTAAATTTTAATGAAGGAGAATTTGGGGATTTTTAAGTGAGGACAAGACAAAAATAAATACCCATTTTAAACACTGCATACATACGAAACAGAAATAGACTCACGGACATAGAGAACAGACTTGTGGTTGCCAAGGGGGAGGGGGTTGGGGGAGGGATGGAGTGGGGAGTTGGGGTTAGCAGATGTAAGCTATTATATATGGAATGGATAAACAACTAGGTCCTACTGTATAGCACAGAGAACTATATTCAGTATCCTATGATAAACCATAATGGAAAAGAATATATAAAAAAAGAATGTATATATATGTACAACTGAATCCCTTTGTTATACAGCAGAAATTAATACAACATTGTAAATCAACTATACATCAATTTTAAAAAAACAGCAAAAAAACCCCACACTGCATACATTAATTTTAAAGCTAGATATAAAGTTGCAAGTGCTAATCTAAAATAAATATCTTGTGTTTTTTATGCTCTTCTTAACTTTTTTTTCTCAATTTTCTATTAACAAATCTGTTTGACTTGCTAATAAGAAAGCAGTGTGTTTTTAAATGTTGCTTTCTATCTTGTAGAAATGAGAATTAGAATGCAGAATTACTAATCAGATATGTACAATAAGAGAAATTCTACCTAATATACCTTTTCTGTCATTATTGTAGTCCTCTGGAAAACTGAAAATTGTAGTTTACACACACAAAACCCCAGCTGTTATTGCTGCTGATTTCACCTGTGTATATGTACAACTGAATCCCTTTGTTATACAGCAGAAATTAATACAACATTGTAAATCAACTATACATCAATTTTAAAAAAACAGCAAAAAAACCCCACACTGCATACATTAATTTTAAAGCTAGATATAAAGTTGCAAGTGCTAATCTAAAATAAATATCTTGTGTTTTTTATGCTCTTCTTAACTTTTTTTTCTCAATTTTCTATTAACAAATCTGTTTGACTTGCTAATAAGAAAGCAGTGTGTTTTTAAATGTTGCTTTCTATCTTGTAGAAATGAGAATTAGAATGCAGAATTACTAATCAGATATGTACAATAAGAGAAATTCTACCTAATATACCTTTTCTGTCATTATTGTAGTCCTCTGGAAAACTGAAAATTGTAGTTTACACACACAAAACCCCAGCTGTTATTGCTGCTGATTTCACCTGTGGTTTCAGAACTGCTGAGTCAACTTCATGGTTCTGGCTCGTTAAGAGATTAACTCATTCTCTCAATCTTTACTTACTCTGCCTTTGACCTTGGCTCATGTTGTAGTAAATATTCTTTGAAGTCTAAATAAATATCTGTTTTATAATTTCAAAGGGCAGGGACCTCAATATGCACGCATTCAGGGTCAAATCACAGTCATGTTAGAACGAGTCAAATAAGTTCATGTTCTGAGTTCAGAGTGCAATTTAACAGAAAGGTGGACAGGTGGACAGCTGTCTTCTTTCTAGATGAATCCTTAGACTCCTGAGCTGGGATACCTCTTCTAAATTAGCCTATTTGATATGTAAAACAGAAGCTTATTAAAGAAGATTCTTTCCCAAAATGAATTCATCAGTCACATCTATTTATGTATGAATCAAATGGTCCTAGCTCCAAGAAGTACTCAAAGAAAACCTTATTTAAAATGAGAGCTGCAGCATTTATTGCAGGTTCTTTTTAAAGAATCTCTTGCTTTCTGTCCAACTTCCCAAAATTAAAGCATGAGCTCCCTCTGCTGAGTGAATTATTGTATGAAACAGAATCGAAAACATTTGTGCAGTGCCTGTGATGCCAGAAAATTCTTAGAAACAAGCAATTATGAAGTGAAAACAAATATTTTCCTTTTTAAAAATCATGACTATAATATGGGATGGAATGGAATGGTGGAGGAGAGTAATTTACAAGGTAGAGATTCGTTAGTTGAGATATTTTCCCCCTCAGCCTCACTCCTGCATGGCGACGCTTTATAACCACCCTTGATGGAATCACCAGGAAGTGTTTACAAGCCCCTGTTCTCACACCTACCCTATTACCTGGCTTTGGTTCTTCATAGCACTTAATCATATCTGAAATTACCATCCTTGTTTATTCATTGATCTGGTGATGGCTGTCTTCCCCTGCTAAAATGCTGGCTTCCTGTTAGAGAAGAACTTGTCTGCTCTCAGCCCTAGAACAGTGCCAGGCACACAGTAGGTGCACAGGAATATTTGTTAACTGGGTGGAGGAAGAGAGGGAAGCAGGAAGTCAAGTTAGCACTTGCTGAAAGTGTCACCTAGGAATATGATCCATTTAGAGAACGATTCGGTGCCAGTCATGTAGAACTGGATACAAATTAGTAGGAAATGAGAGAAAGAGAGAATTACTGAAGGCATAGTGAAAGGGGTGTGGAATTCAGGCTTAACCTTAAAGATGGGGAGGGTTTGGTCAAGTTAGACAAGGAAGCAAGCAAGCATTGTGCTAGGCACTGGGATACAATGGTCTTAAAAAAAAAAAAAAGGCATGGACACCACCCTCACAAAGCCTACAGTTTAAGCGTGAAGATAGATGTCAAACAAATAATCACACAAACTAAAATTTCAACTGGACAAGTGCTCCAAAGGAGAGGTGCATGGTGTTAGGGGAACAGATAACAGGAGGACCGATTTTATAGGGGAGTTAGAGAAGGATTCTCCTAGCTGAGATCAAAGGGTAAGTGGGGATAACCAGGTAAAGAGGATGAGTGCAGCGCATGCCAGGGGCTGGAGATGGAAAACAGCGCTGCTGCTGGACCATGAGGGAAGAGGCTGGAGATGGAGCCATCACCCGGGAGGGGGCGCCGACTTTGTGGAGCAAGAAAGGGTTCTGATGGTTTCCCTATTTTTTCAGGGGTTCTAAGCTATTTTGACTCTCTTTATCTTACTTTCTGTATTTACAAGATGGTCCACAATGAGTATATGTTACTTTAATAATCAGAAAAATGGGACATTTACGAACGAAAAAGTTGTCACCATATGTCCTGGAGCCTTCTTTCCCTACTCGCCTTCTTTTCCAGGCTTACAGAATATGAATGACAATATCTCGCTTTCGGACAGGACAGCCTGGGAGAGGCCGCCACGCAGCTCCCAGAGGCGAAAACACAGCGGTGAATCACCTGAGAACCTGGGCTGCACAGCAGATCATGGCTCTGTGTTCTCTTGGCCCACCTCCGGGTGTGCGTACCTTAGTGAGGAAAGGTTGTATCACTCAGTATTGCTGCCGTTTCCTGCTACATCCATCTGTGCTTTCCACAAGGCCAAATCAGACGGACTACTTAATTTCATCTTCGTGGCATAAGCCACTTGAATGACCAGGTTCTAAGGGAGGTGGGCGCTGCCTTCCTGGTCCCCCCACCCAGGCCCTGTCTGCCGTTGTCTGTTGAGGGTCTATCCCATGCAGAAAGTCTATGTTAACAGCCCCCAAAGGGGATTTTTAACTTGTTGCCTTAAAAAGACAACTAATGGATTCGTTGAGAGAAACTGAACTGGTAATCAGTGTGAATGAGAATGACACAATTTATTCAACCTTTTAGGGTAATTCTATATTACAGCAACTATAATATGTCATATATAGCTATAAAATATTAACTATAAACTATAATCTACATATAAATAACATACCACAGAGTTATCCTTGTTACCCCTCAGTGTCTCTGTATGAAAGAATTGTTGGGTTGTGCCGGCAGCCCAGTCTAAACCTTCCTCTTTGAATGCTGGGGCTTTGCGTTTCTGTTGGCTTCCTCTGGATCCTGTTCTGTTCACATTCCAGCTGCCTGAGTTAGAACAGCTGTATCTCTCTGTGAGGGCCTTTAACCACTGATGGTAATCTCGGTCTATCTGCAGTCCAGTGTTCAAAGTGAATTCTTCTAAGATGGAATCCTCATCCATGGCCTTCCCTGGGAGGCAGCTTCCCCAGAAGGAAGGCTGTGACTGTGTGTTGTCCACAGGCCATTGTTTCTCTGCCCTCACTCACACGTGACGCCCTCATTCCTTGTCAGCTCTGGGCTGCCTGCATCTGTACGGCAGCCGTGGGAAGGGTTCAATAGTGCTTCATTGGGAAAAATTTTAACTATAGTGGAATCCCCAGAAAGACATCTTTCATGGTGTCAAGAGCCTATTGACTATAAAATACCTAGATTTATACTGACCTTGTCAGGTAAATTAATTGGAAAGGGAAGTTCCCACAGGACCAGCCTGGGGAAGTGCCCCTCTGTGGTGAAACTGAAGACAAAACAGAACACATTTTGGTTTACAAACTACACGAGAAAAGTAGGTCTCTTTTTACTTTTTTTAAAAAAATAAATTTTTCTTTTTTTAAATAAATTTATTTGTTTATTTACCTTTGTGTGCGTTGGGTCTTCGCTGCTGCGCATGGGCCCTCTCCAGCTGCAGTGAGCAGGGCCCACTCCCGCCGCAGTGCGCAGGCTTCTCATTGCGGTGGCTTCTCTCGTTGTGGAGCACAGGCTGTAGGCGCGCGGGCTCCAGTAGTTGTGGTGCACGGGCTTAGTTGCTCCACGGCATGTGGGATCTTCCTGGACCAGGGCTCAAACCTGTGTCCCCTGCATTGTCAGGCGGACTCTTCACCACTGCACCACCAGGGAAGCCCTCTACTTGACTTTTGACCAAAAAAATGTTTTAGCTAATCTGACCCTCTGCCTTATCCATCAAGCTGGCTTTTGAATGTCTTTTACCTCTTACCATGAAGCAAACCCCTTTCAAAGGATAAACATTTATTGCCACAGAGGCCACAGGCTTTGAAAGAACATCCCTCCCAGAGGCCTCCCCAAATGTCTTGAGGAGGACAGCACTGTTGAGATAAGTGTGTGGTCTCTCCCAAGGAGACTACTTCCAGGGGAGTAATATTTAGTTGCACGTCTACAGTTCAGGATTTGGGTTGAAAATAATCACATGCCTCTATGGCTGTCTTTCATTGATTGATGTTATCGCTGTCATTTGGATTTTATTGATGTCACTGTTCTTGTGAGTAACATACCTGTGTTTACCACTGACCCTCTCAAGATATTTCAGCTCTTCAAACTCACCCACACGCTCTCTCCCACAGTATACCATCTGTCTGCCATTGTCACATTTACTCACTGATTCAGACCCTTCTGCCCAATAAATTGCCCCTTGTAACCTCGGCAGAGTGCTTCCCGTAAGCTGGAGGAGTCTTGCTCTGTTAGCACAGGTGGAAAGCTTTTTCTCCAAGGCAGGGTCCCTAGATACATCTGGATATAACCATATCATGGGAGAGTCACGATACTATGTGTGGCTATTTTCAATTTCATTTAACTTTAGAAGGCCTTTTTATAATAAGAATATACTGGATTAATAAAGTATAAGGTTGTTTCAGTAGTATATGGTGCCTTTAAATTAATGCTTCTTCCCCGCCCCCCAACAAGAAGGAACGCAGTAAATTCCTTTAAATGATCATTTTCTTTCTGGAGAAACACATGCAAGCCTTAAACCAGATCAAGTCCTAGTTTCTGTTTTCATTTCTGTCTTTAGAAAGGTATAAGATTATGAAGTTTATGATGTCCACTTTCATAGGAATTGGTCCTATGATTTATTAAGGAAAAATCATAGCCACCAAACTCATGGCAGAAGCTGGAAGGAGAAGAGATAGAAACAGAGGCCTGAAAACAGAATCTTTGGCAACACTTTTCATTGGAGTTACTATTAAATTCCCAGACTTCTATCACAGAGAGAACTAAAACTGGATGAACCTAAAAATTCCAGGATACACATCCTAGATATTCAGGGGTATGAATTCAAAAGCTGCCCATATGGGCTTTCCTGGTGGCGCAGTGGTTGAGAGTCCGCCTACCGATGCAGGGGATACGGGTTCGTGCCCCGGTCCGGGAAGATCCCACATGCCGCGGCCCGTGAGCCACGGCCGCTGAGCCTGCGCATCCGGAGCCTGTGCTCCGCAACGGGAGAGGCCACAACAGTGAGAGGCCCGCGTACCACAAAAAAAAAAAAAGCTGCCCGTATATAAATATTTTTTGGTACCAGGTCAATTTAAAATTTATGTTGATGGATTGATCATTAAATGGTTCTTTCCAATTGCCCTGGTACTTTTCTGCACCATCTCCAGCTTCTTGAAGGCAAACAAACTTTATATTCTACTACCTACGATTAATTATAGATTTCTGAAGTTTTTACTTCCCACTTTGGTGAAATTTAGAAAAAAAAGATTTTATCCTCCACTCCTTCCCTCCCCTCTCCCCCTCACATACAACCATTTATTCTTCACAGCTGAGGTCCCTGTGGATTTTAAAGAGGCCTCTTTCTTCTTTTTAAATTTTTTAATATTTTTTTAACTTTTTATTGAAGTATAGTTGAATTACAATGTTGTGTTAATGACTTCTGTACGGAAAGTGACTCATTTATATATATATATATATATATATATATATATATATAGTGGAATCCCCAGAAAGACATCTTTCATGGTGTCAAGAGCCTATTGACTATAAAATACCTAGATTTATACTGACCTTGTCAGGTAAATTAATTGGAAAGGGAAGTTCCCACAGGACCAGCCTGGGGAAGTGCCCCTCTGTGGTGAAACTGAAGACAAAACAGAACACATTTTGGTTTACAAACTACACGAGAAAAGTAGGTCTCTTTTTACTTTTTTTAAAAAAATAAATTTTTCTTTTTTTAAATAAATTTATTTGTTTATTTACCTTTGTGTGCGTTGGGTCTTCGCTGCTGCGCATGGGCCCTCTCCAGCTGCAGTGAGCAGGGCCCACTCCCGCCGCAGTGCGCAGGCTTCTCATTGCGGTGGCTTCTCTCGTTGTGGAGCACAGGCTGTAGGCGCGCGGGCTCCAGTAGTTGTGGTGCACGGGCTTAGTTGCTCCACGGCATGTGGGATCTTCCTGGACCAGGGCTCAAACCTGTGTCCCCTGCATTGTCAGGCGGACTCTTCACCACTGCACCACCAGGGAAGCCCTCTACTTGACTTTTGACCAAAAAAATGTTTTAGCTAATCTGACCCTCTGCCTTATCCATCAAGCTGGCTTTTGAATGTCTTTTACCTCTTACCATGAAGCAAACCCCTTTCAAAGGATAAACATTTATTGCCACAGAGGCCACAGGCTTTGAAAGAACATCCCTCCCAGAGGCCTCCCCAAATGTCTTGAGGAGGACAGCACTGTTGAGATAAGTGTGTGGTCTCTCCCAAGGAGACTACTTCCAGGGGAGTAATATTTAGTTGCACGTCTACAGTTCAGGATTTGGGTTGAAAATAATCACATGCCTCTATGGCTGTCTTTCATTGATTGATGTTATCGCTGTCATTTGGATTTTATTGATGTCACTGTTCTTGTGAGTAACATACCTGTGTTTACCACTGACCCTCTCAAGATATTTCAGCTCTTCAAACTCACCCACACGCTCTCTCCCACAGTATACCATCTGTCTGCCATTGTCACATTTACTCACTGATTCAGACCCTTCTGCCCAATAAATTGCCCCTTGTAACCTCGGCAGAGTGCTTCCCGTAAGCTGGAGGAGTCTTGCTCTGTTAGCACAGGTGGAAAGCTTTTTCTCCAAGGCAGGGTCCCTAGATACATCTGGATATAACCATATCATGGGAGAGTCACGATACTATGTGTGGCTATTTTCAATTTCATTTAACTTTAGAAGGCCTTTTTATAATAAGAATATACTGGATTAATAAAGTATAAGGTTGTTTCAGTAGTATATGGTGCCTTTAAATTAATGCTTCTTCCCCGCCCCCCAACAAGAAGGAACGCAGTAAATTCCTTTAAATGATCATTTTCTTTCTGGAGAAACACATGCAAGCCTTAAACCAGATCAAGTCCTAGTTTCTGTTTTCATTTCTGTCTTTAGAAAGGTATAAGATTATGAAGTTTATGATGTCCACTTTCATAGGAATTGGTCCTATGATTTATTAAGGAAAAATCATAGCCACCAAACTCATGGCAGAAGCTGGAAGGAGAAGAGATAGAAACAGAGGCCTGAAAACAGAATCTTTGGCAACACTTTTCATTGGAGTTACTATTAAATTCCCAGACTTCTATCACAGAGAGAACTAAAACTGGATGAACCTAAAAATTCCAGGATACACATCCTAGATATTCAGGGGTATGAATTCAAAAGCTGCCCATATGGGCTTTCCTGGTGGCGCAGTGGTTGAGAGTCCGCCTACCGATGCAGGGGATACGGGTTCGTGCCCCGGTCCGGGAAGATCCCACATGCCGCGGCCCGTGAGCCACGGCCGCTGAGCCTGCGCATCCGGAGCCTGTGCTCCGCAACGGGAGAGGCCACAACAGTGAGAGGCCCGCGTACCACAAAAAAAAAAAAAAGCTGCCCGTATATAAATATTTTTTGGTACCAGGTCAATTTAAAATTTATGTTGATGGATTGATCATTAAATGGTTCTTTCCAATTGCCCTGGTACTTTTCTGCACCATCTCCAGCTTCTTGAAGGCAAACAAACTTTATATTCTACTACCTACGATTAATTATAGATTTCTGAAGTTTTTACTTCCCACTTTGGTGAAATTTAGAAAAAAAAGATTTTATCCTCCACTCCTTCCCTCCCCTCTCCCCCTCACATACAACCATTTATTCTTCACAGCTGAGGTCCCTGTGGATTTTAAAGAGGCCTCTTTCTTCTTTTTAAATTTTTTAATATTTTTTTAACTTTTTATTGAAGTATAGTTGAATTACAATGTTGTGTTAATGACTTCTGTACGGAAAGTGACTCATTTATATATATATATATATATATATATACATTCTTTTTCATATTCTTTTCCATTATGATTTATCACAGGATATTGACTACAGTTCCCTGTGCTATACAGTAGGGCCTTGTTGTTTACCCATTCTGTATATACCAGTTTGCAACTGCTAAACCCAAACTCCCAGTCCAACCTTCTCCCACCGCCCTCCCCCTTGGCAACCACCAGTCTATTTTCTATGTGCCTGATTCTATTTCTGTTTCATAGATAGGTTCGTTTGTGTCATATTTTAGATTTCACATATAAGTGATATCATATGGTATATGTCTTTCTCTGACCTACTTCACTTAGTACGATAATCTCTAGTTGCATCCATGTTGCTGCAAATGGCATTATTTTGTTCTTTTTTATGACTGAGTAGTATTCCATTGTATATATGTACCACATGTTCTTTATCCATTAATCTGTTGATGGACATTTATGTTGCTTCCATGTCTTGGCTATTGTGAATAGTGCTGCTATGAACAGAGGGGTGCATGCATCTTTTTGAATTACAGTTTTGTCTGGATATAGGCCCAGGAGTGGGATCGCTGGGTCATATGGTAGTTCTGTTTTTAGTTTTCTGAGGAACCTCCATACTGTTCTCCATAGTGGCTGTATCAGTTTACATTCCCACCAACAGTGTAAAAGGGTTCCCTTTTCTCCACACCTAAAGAGGCCTCTTTCAGTGGGTGCTGGTTGTGGTTTGGATTGAATCTTTCTAGTAGATAGATGCAAGACGAATGACTGGCTGGGTGTGACTGTTGAAGTGCTAGTCTCTATGTGCTGGGTAAAGCCACCCCTGCCCCCTGGGCAGTTTCACTGCAGAAGTAGATTCACCCTTGGGTGAGAACATCTCATTATTTATTCTTATCTGATCACTGACTTTTTCCTCAAGTCAGTAATAATTAGTTTCTAGTTCTTGAGAATACGCCAATGAAAGCAGATAGGGAAATGGAGCCAAACACGTGGGAGATTTTAAATTGCACATAATCGCTCAGTTCTCCTGTGTATAATAATAGCTGTCTGTGAAAACTTTGCCAAATTAAAATGATTCTTTGTAATCAAGATAGAAACCAAATGTTACTCCCATGACCTAGAAGAAAATAATAGTAACTAACACTTAGTAAAATGCGCTGTATTGTGTTTTGAATATGTTTAAATTAAGTAGCTCTAAAAATAAGACCCTGTGGGAATTTCCTGGCAGTCCAGTGGTTAGGACTCTGCACTCTCACTGCCGAGGGCCCGGGTTCGATCCCTGTTGGGGAACTAAGACCTCACATGCCGCAAGGCAACACCAAAAAAATTTTTTTAATAAATTTAAAAAAATTTTTAATAAAAATAAATATAAGATCCTCATCTGCTTGCTGTGTTTAGCAGGGGAAACACACTTAGGATGGGAACATTATTATGTGGCACCAAAGGCAGAGGATAAAGAAGTAGACATATACCTGTCAAGCCAGGATGCAGCATTAACACAGTTGGTACATTTCTAGTCACGATTTTTGGCTCATGATGCATTTCTAAATGAGGTGTTGTCATTTTCTTGATTTATAGCTGTGGAACCCAGGTATAAAACTAATGCTTAGGCAAACATTAAACATCAAGAAAAAGGCAAAGCCCAGCCCTGATTTGTACCAGTCTCCTCTAGTCTTTTCCAAAAGTCCTCCTCCCCTTCTTCCCAGATAATAGCTGCCTCCTACTTCATAAAAAAGGAATAACAATAATTGAGGCCCATCAAGTATGAACTGCCCCAATCCCCATCTCCCCTCCCCACCTCCACCATGCATGCAGTCTCAGATGGTGAGGGCTCCTCCCTCCTTTCCGGGGTCAGTGTTGACACCAGCTCCCTTGTTTCACTCACTCTCCACAATTATCCCTTCTATGTTCCATACCTTTAACTTCCATCTCTTGACTGCCTCATTCTGATAAACTCAAGTCCATCCCATCCTTAAAAGTAACCCTTTCTTGATTCTGCTTCCTCCTCTAGCTATTGTTTCTTTCTCCTTCCCTTCAGAGACAAGTTTTTATAGCAATTTCCTACCCTGTCTACTTCCTTCCTTCCCGTTTATGCCTCAACTTACTGCTTCTGCCAAGGCCACCAGTGGCCTACTAGTCCTCCAATGTGAGAGACTCTTCAGCTCTTTCTGGACATCTCTGCTGCCTTCTACACTGCAGACCGTTTGGTCCTTGCAACTCTACTCTCCTGGCTTCTCTGACATTAATCTCTCGAGTTTCTCTTTATGCCTCTTTGTTCCTTCTTTACTTTCTCTCTGGCTCTTCCATCTCTGCCTAGTCCTATTATTCTTCTGGAAATCCAGACCCCTTAGAGTATAAAGGTATAGACCTTTCTCCCAAAGAAAAAGGACCTTTCTCCCAGATAAACTATTTTCTGTGTAAGTAAGTCTACCAGCTTCAACAAACAACCCCAAAGCTTAATGGATTAGCACAACCAAGGTTGATTTCTTGATTGGGCAAATCAATGTGAATGTTCTCCTAGTTGGCTCTTCTCCAAGCATGATTCAGGGATCCACCCTCCAACATTATGTGGCTCAGCCATCTTGGAGTCTTCAGCTTCCAACTGCACAGATGGGAAGTCAGGGAGAGTGAAAGATGCATATGATCCTGCCCCCATTCCATTGGCCAGAGCTTGGTCACATGATGTCACCTAGAAGCAGGGGAAGGGACCTGCCCCCATTCCATTGGCTGGAGCTCAGTCACATGATTTCACCTAGAGGCAGGAGAAACTGAGAAAACTAGCTAGCTACAAACTTAGAAAGGAAGAGAAGTGGATATTGGCGAATGCTGCAGGGTCTCCCAGACTCCTCGATGCCTAGATTAAGAACTTCTTTAAATGTTAGAAGTTCTAACTGGATCCTATAGCTCATTGCTCTTCACTTTCTTTAAGGTCTCATTGGTGCTCTCATTGTCTCTCATCATTTCTCTACCCTCTCCATGCTGGTAATTATCCACTTTAGCTCTGACCTTTCCCATGAAGATCTGACTTCTATATCTAAGATATTTCATTTGGTTGGGCCATGGACACCTTAAAGTCAACAAGATCAAAACTCAACTAACCATCCTCCTCCTTAAACCAATTTCTTATTCTTTTTTTTTTTTTTTTTTTTTTTTT
>NC_041215.1:104415652-104430736 GCF_002837175.3 Physeter macrocephalus
CCCCCCCTCTTCCTGACCTTCATTTTTTTTTTTTTTTTTTTTGCGGTACGCGGGCCTCTCACTGTTGTGGCCTCTCCCGTTGCAGACCACAGGCTCCAGACGCGCAGGCTCAGCGGCCATGGCTCACGGGCCCAGCCGCTCCGCGGCATGTGGGATCTTCCTGGACCGGGGCACGAACCCGTGTCCCCTGCATCGGCAGGTGGACTCTCAACCACTGCGCTACCAGGGAAGCCTCTTATTCTATTTTTGACCTTAAATAATGACCTTATCATTTACTTACTCACAGAAGGCAGAAAACTAAGTGGCATTCTCAATCTCTCACCCTCACTTCCTGCAGAAAATCCTCCCAACTACCTCGTAAATGTTCTTTGAAAACTATTTAACATGTTTCTCTTACGTTTTACTATTTAAATTTTTTTGATAAATTTCAGTCATTTGGAAAAATGAAAACCTATATGCTCTTCCCCTAGATTCAACAATTATTAATATTTTGCCATATTTGTGCCCTTCTCTCTCTCTCTCTCTCTCAGCTACCCCACCCTCCTCTATCAGTGTTCTTCTTCTGAATGCTTGAAATTCTTCAAAATAAAAAATTTAAATAGCAAAACATCAGAAGGAAATAAAATGTTAAATACACACACACGTATTCCTACAGTATCTTCCTTCATAATCACAACACAATCATTCTTGGGAAATTTAACATTACATAATACTATTTCTCTCGTATATGAGTCATATTCAAATTTCTCCAACTGACTCAATAATGTCCTGGGATTTTTTGGTTTGTTTTTTTCTGGTCCAGGATTGAATCCAGGATCATACACTGCATGTCTCTTTTATCTCTTTTATTCTAAAACAGTCTCAGATATTTTTTTCATGGCATCGATATTTTTGAAGAGCCAGGAGGACCGTTCAGCAGAATATCCCTTTGTTTGGATTTGATGGTTTTTCCCTCCTGATTGGATTCAGGGTAAACATTTTTGGCAGGAACATCAGGAATGTCTTTTGAGCACCACACATCTGGAGGCACAAGACCTTAAGGTGCCCCATTATCAGTGATATTAAGTTTGATCATTTGGTTAAAGTGGTACTGCCAGGTTTATCCTATGCAAAGGTATCCTTTCCCCTTTGTAGTGAATATGCTATCCGTGGAGTGATAGTTTGAGACTGAATGAATATTCTGTTCCTCCCAAATCTTTCACCCATTGGTTTGATTTATTTATTTATTTTTAAATTTATTTTATTTATTTATTTTTGGCTGCATTGGGTCTTCGTTGCTTTCTCTAGTTGCAGCAAGCAAGGCCTAATCTTCATTGTGGTGTGCAGGCTTCTCATTGCGGTGGCTTCTCTTGTTGTGGAGCACGGGCTCTAGGAGCACAGGCTTCAGTAGCTGTGGTGTATGGGCTCAGTAGTTGTGGCGCACAGGCTTAGCTGCTCCGTGGCATCTGGGATCTTCCCGGACCAGGGCTCGAACCCATGTCCCCTGCATTGCCAGGCGGATTCTTAACCACTGCGCCACCAGAGAAGCCCCACCCATTGGTTTTAATATCACTGATGATTCTTGCCCGGTGATTTCTTCTAACTTTATTATACATTTTACATTTATTATTTGACATTCTTCTATAAAGAAATTTAAATTTATGTGTCAAAATCCTTTCCAACCATATGTTTTTTGACACTCAGATTGTTCCACATTTGCCAGTAGGACCCCCTTCAAGCTGCCTCCTGTAGCCTTTTGACATAAATCCATCAGCTTTTGAGCACATTCTTACTTTCTAACTCAACAAGATTGCATCCTTTCTTGGCCCCAAATCTGGAATTGACCTTTCTCCAAGGAGCCCTGGTTACTTTTAGTGGGAAATGGTATTGAGAAACCAGATCTGGTGTTAGGCGTGTTCATTGCTACTGGGGTGTCTTTGCTCTTTTCTATTTTCAGCTAGGAAATATATATTTTTAAAAGAAATGAGTTCATATTTCTTTTAATACTTCTAATTTCAATCCAAAACTACAGGGTTCTTCCTCACTTTCCCCCATTCCATGTTTGTATCCCCCTTCACCCACACTGAGAACTCTGGTTCCCAAAAATATACATGTATTTATTCATTTGCTCAGTCCTGTAAACACCCACACAAAATAGTTTCAGAATCACAGCACTACAAACCACAAACTTACTAAGTAAAGTTGAAGCTTTCTTTTTATTCTAACAATAGATCCTAGTGAGAGTGTATAGCCTGAAAATCGAGTTCAAAATCTACTTGGATTAATGTTTTGTGGTAATAGCATCAGTTTTACATACAGCTAAATTCATTTGTTTCTGTTCATATATTCAATTTTAGAGAATTTTCCCCATCGCCATTTATGTAATTTTTTACCATGTAAAACATCCTCATAACTATTAATGGCTGTATATAATGCTTCAGGTGTTGATATTTCACTAGTAAGTTATTTGGGCTTAACTTCAGACTTTACAAAGACTTCTTCAGGGGATTCAGAAGAGTTTTCAGAAATATATTATAATTAGTAATTTGTTCTTCCCCAGTGTCCTGTACACCTAAGAGTGTGACATACCATCTCCTGCCAACCTACCTGCCATGATTATCCCTTGGGATAGGGGCCACAAGCTGGGACTCATGGTGTTGATCGTCGCCTCTACTCCTCTTACCCCAGCCATGGTGTTTGGGGAGCTCCTGGGACTGCCGCCACCCCCAGGCAGAAATGACCCAGCAAAGACCATTCTTTTGAGCAGTGGTCTTAATCCCTGGTGCAATTACTATCACCTGGAGAGATTTTTGAATGCTGGTACTTATCTCCCCTTCAGACCAGTTAGATCAATATCCCTGGGGGTGGGATTTTGTCAGTCAGGCTTTTTTGTTTGTTTGTTTGTTTTCCTTAATGCATTGCTTTATGAGGAGCTACTTATCAGTCTTGCAAACTCTGAGCACAAGATTCTCGAGATGCCACCCAATCCAAATATCTATTGATAACAGTCCATGGAGGAGCTCTTTTTTTCCCCAGAAGTATATCAAGAATTAATTATGCACTCCTGAATCTTTAGAAATCATTTAAAATTTTATGTAACTTAGATGTAAATATAGAGGATAAGATAGAAATTACTTGCAGTGGTGCTTTGATATTTTCAGTTCATCCCTCATCCAAGAATTGGTGAGTCTTCAGACAGTTAGAGCTAAAGACTGTCCTTGGTCTTTCTCTGCTTCAACTTTACAATATGTTTATGTTTCTAGTATCTTTCTTACCCCACACAGCTCTGTGGATGTCTGATTGAGGACCCTTCTTGCACGACACGAATTATTCTCAGTTCCTAGACGCCTAGTCTTCTTATCGTCGTGTTTCCACACCGGCTGCTCCACCACCACTCACTGCAAAGAATGCATCCGGCTCTTCCCCTGGCCTCTCGTCCAGGGGCTCACCTGCTCTACTTTCTACCTGTCTATTCCTAGTGGGGCCTAGCATTCTGTGCTGCTGGTGGGCTGTATTCTGCTCAGTGAGGCAGCAGAAATTATTTCCTGGTTGATGTCTGAGTCAAACACGGATCCTGTACTGAGCAGACACATAGACATACAAAGAAAGACCCCTTTCTTTAACTTGCTCCTACCTGCAGCTGCAGAGTTACCATCACCACTCCTCACCTGCCTCAGTGGGACCATCACCAGCCTCAGACCCAAGGTTATCTTCGTGGCACACGTGCTGCCTTGCCTGCCTGACTCAGGATCATTTTTAAAAGGCATTATAGGCATATGTTCAATTTTTAGTAGTCCAACCAAAATTAGGCAGACTGTCATCTTAAGAGCTTCATAAAGGAGGTGGTGTTAAGTGACTTAGTGAAAAAAGAAAAGGGTGGGGTTCAGTATACTGAAGAAAAACCACTAGGTTTCTGTTATGGGTGTCGCAAGCAAAGTGATGTTTTCTTGGGAGGTGGCTTCTGCCACTTTTATGGGGTGGATTTAAAATAGAAATGGTTAGAGAAGACTCTGGAATTTGAACAACTGCAGTAGTTTGGATGTAAGAGAATTAAGGCTCAGACAAAAGGATGGCTGTTGAAAGAGGAGAATAGAATCCTAGAAATGTTATGAGAGAAGAAACAAATGGCAAGGTTTGAACATGGATTGGTATTTGGATGGAGAATATGAGAAATTAAGGCTTGAAACAAAACTTTACAGAACAGTTAATCATTAATGCCATTAATTATATAAAGAATCTTGTCAAAGTTAATAATAAAGGAATCAAAAAAAATCTCAAACTAGAGGGTATGGAGAAAAGGGAGCCCTCCCACACTGTTGGTGGGAATGTAAATTGGTGCGGACACTATGGAGAACAGTATGGAGGTTCCTTAAAAAACTAAAAATAGAGTTACCATATGATCCAGCAATCCCAATCCTGGACATATATCCAGAAAAGATGAAAACTCTAATCGAAAAGATACATGCACCCTAATGTTCATAACAGCACTGTTTACAATAGCCAAGACATGGAACCCAAATGTCCATCAACAGATGAATGGATAAAGAGGATGTGGTATATATATATATATATACACAATGAAATACTATTCAGCCACAAAAAAGAATGAAATAATGCCATTCCCAGCAACATGGATGGACTTGGAGGTTATCATACTAAGTGAAGTAAGTCAGACAGAGAAAGACAAATATCATTCGATATCACTTATATGTGGAATCTAAAGATATTATACAAAGGAACTTGTAAATTTACAAAACAGAAATAGACATAGAAAACAAACTTATGGTTACCAAAGGGGAAATGTGGGGGGAGGGAATAATTAGGGATTTGGGGTTAACAGATACATGCTACTATCCTTAAAATAGATAAACAACAAGGTCCTACTGTATAGCACAGGGAACTGTATTCAATATCCTGTGATAAACCATAATGGAAAAGAATTCGAAAAAGAATATACACGTATAACTGTATACCTGAAACACTGTAAATCAACTATACTTCAATTTTAAAAAAAAGAAAGCACTGAAAAAAAATCTCAAACTACTCAGAGGAAATCCAATGAATTGCTTTTGATAACCAATCTTAAAAACTGAGAGTTATGTACAAAACCCACAAAAAGTGGTCTATTGTGACTCCTAAGAAAGATCAACAGAAAAGGAACTGCTTAAACATAAAGATAGCTTCCCAGCTGCCTCATTTATTAAGAAGAAGCAAGAAATTTATAGCTTCCTACTCTTTCTTGGGTGTTATTCTACTCTTTGTCTCCTAACTCATATAGTCAAGAAGATGACAATGGTTTCTGGAATATTCCATAAACATGAACTCACAGTCTCAAATCATTTAAAGTTGTGATTCTATTTTTTTCCTCTCCATTTTATTCCAATCCATTTTATTCTGAAGGTAGGGATGACATAATAAATGGAGGATGCCACCTACTACTTGGGAAATATAAGGTGTGGAAAGCCATTACATGCAATAAAAATTCAGTGATTGACTAGCTTGCAGTTTCAAATATCTACAGAACCCTGTGTTCACCCACAGGCTCCACTGACAATGTGATTTCTGCACCTTCTTAACAAGCCCCACTACTGCACTATGTGACAGTTGAGTCACTGCACATAAAAGAAAAGGGAGGCTTCCCTGGTGGCGCAGTGGTTGAGAGTCTGCCTGCCGATGCAGGGGACACGGGTTCGTGCCCTGGTCTGGGAAGATCCCACATGCCGCGGAGCGGCTGGGCCCGTGAGCCATGGCCGCTGAGCCTGCGCGTCCTGAGCCTGTGCCCCACAACAGTGAGAGGCCCGCGTACCGCAAAAAAAAAAAAAAAAAAGAAAAAGAAAAGGGAACATTAATGCAGGGAATGAGAGAAAGGTTAAAAGCAGGATGAATGTATGAATAGAAGCCATAGCATTTGCAGGTCTCCTTGTTTTGGGGGACCTTGGGAATACAGACAGATTAGGATTTGGGGTGACACTGGGCCAAGCCTGATTCATCCCCATGCATTTATAACCTGGTTATACAAATGCTCCTGTTCACTGAAGGATATTCTTCTGGCACCATCAACACTGTGGAATATAGCCTTGAGTCCGTAAAGAAGCAGAAAATACCACTAAGAATCTAAAACAACCATCACAAAGCTCAAGCACTGTACCCCAGGAGATTTCAGCCTGTAGGAGAGGATCTTTGGTTCTTACTCTGAGCTTTATCAAGACTAATTTACAAGCATGGGTGATTTCCCACTCCACTGTGCATTAGAAGTAAATCCCTGCTCAGACATCACCTTCTCTAGGAAATCTCCCTGTGTGAGCCTAGATTCCCTACACAGTTCATTCAGCATCATAATTGGTGAGCACTTCCCACATGCCAGGTGCTCTCTTTCCCAGTACCTTGAACATCTCATTCTGAATCAAGTGGCTTGTCACAAGCTGGTCTCCCTGCCAGACCACTGGCTTCTTGTGGGGGGGAGTTTCCTGCCTTTGCATTTCTATTCTCCTAGTATCTAACACATGAAATACGTATGTGCTGAAATGTGCTGAAATGCAGCACACCATAAAGGAGTCAGGGGTCAGGCAGGTAGAGGGTCATATACGGCTGCTTTCCTTGGAGGGATCGTTCATTCAACAGATAGATAAGTAGTTCAGGGTTCTTCAATAGAGCCCACCAGAGAGTATCAAGTAAGTCAACCAGAACAGTGATTGAGAGCTACAACATTAAAATAATGGAAGAAACTCAGAACGTTTAGTCTGAAGAAGAAAAGAGCTGAGGTGTGAGCGTGGGCCACTGTCAGGAGACGGGAAGCACCCAAGGGAGGAAGGGCTGTACCTGTGGACGCCGAAAGCCAAACAAAACACAGCGACTGGTCAGCCAGGATAGAATCCCCACGGCTCCCGTCTCACCCTGCCCCCTCCCTGCAGTCTCTAAGCTGGGGCTCCCTGGGCATTGGACTTCCTCCCTCCCCTGATCGCCTTCTGACATCGAGGGTTGCACATCAGAGCTCCCCCACACTGACGCTTGGCCACCCCATCTTCAGCCGTACTCTAGTGACTGTGTGTCCTTTTGATGGATGTCTCAGGTTTCCCCAAAACGACTTCCACAGAGCTCACTCATCATTTCCCCTCTTCTCTCCCACCGCCCTCACTCCAAGGCTTGTAGGTGTCACGGCATGACACCCTTGGCGTCTGGAAGGAGGGCGGAGGTTTGAGCCTGTCCCAGGCACATCCCTCCTCTGCTTATACCAAGGGAAACACTTACGAGGGCACTTTTCAGCAGCTCCTCTCCTGCCTGGAGCCTGGGCCTCATCCTTGACCCTCACCCAAGCCCAACTGCCTTTGCAGCTTTGTCTCGTGTTCCAGAACTGCATTGAGTCCCTCCCACGGCCCCTTTGACTCACTGTCTAATCCCTTGGCAATAGGTATGAAGGCATCACTGGCCTGTTGGACTTTTTCCTGTGTTCCCCCGATGTTTCTGACTATTCTAGAAGCTTCAGAACTCGTCTTTTCTCTACCTGCTCATCTCCTTGAGGGAGGCCCCACCTTTTACCTTTGCTTCCTAATGAGCCCTCAAATAGAAACCCACAGCCCACTCCATTTATAGATGGAATCTTCATGACCCACCCCCCCATGATTTTGTGATACACATATTTTTTAATTCTCACAATACATGTATTCTAATTTAAATAACAAATATATGCTATAACACCTTGGAGGAGGAGGTGCTGTCCTGAGATCCAGAAAACAATGGTTTGTCCCAGCTCCACAAAAGGTTGGGAATGCTGCACCCATCCAGCAGAGCTGTTCTTTCCATTCTTTTCTTTACCTGGGGTCGGACTCACTGATTCAGGAGATATTCATACAAGAGGGCACCCCTCCCCCCAAAAAAAGTGTTCCTTATTTGGGACTTCTTAAATAAATTATGCTGCATCTATATGATGGACTGCTAGGCAGATATTAAAATAAATGAGGTAGAGCCTTATATGCTGCTATGGGAAAATATCCAAGAATGATGTTTATAATATTATACCTTTTGTAAAAATCATCTCACAAAATTATTGCATATTCATAAAAATAAACTCTAGAAGGAATTTCAAGGAAATGATAACAGTGGTTACCTTTAGGAAGAGAGACAGGGCTGATAAGTGGGCAAGGGAGACTTCACTCTTCATCTCGTACCTTCCTGTATTGTTTGATTTTTCTAACTGGGTATATGTACACGTTCATAATCCCTTCTATGAAACCCTTTAGGCCAGATGTATTTTGGGATTCTAATTTTCCTGATTTAAAAGATAATATGATCTGCCTACCAGATATTATGTAAAATCTTCAGCAGAGTCTGGGGCAACATACCCTATTCAAGCTTGTATTTCCTCAGTGAAGTGTATGATTATTCACACTGAGATTTTTTAAAAGACTATGAATCTCATCATTGGATGAGATCAAGTCAGGTTTCTCCACCACGTTGGTTGTCAGGGCTTTTTGGAATTCATAATTGCAGAGAAGGGACTGAGGACTTATATTAGCACTATTCAATTTTTCTTATGATAATAGGGTGTGAGCAATGAGATAATGGATGATTTTTTTTCTTTATACTTTGCTATATTCTATTCCTTACTTTTATCTGCATGCTTTTTACTCCCCAGAAGCAGTTGACAGTAATATGCTCAGAGGAACAAGAACACACACTCACTAGGACAGAGTGGCAATCCCTAGATGACAACTGAGGGCAAAAAGAGCCAGTAATCCAACAAAGGACAAGGAGCTCTAAATTCTGCTGGGTGTTAACAATTTGGGTCAATTTGTTATTGCTTCGCAGGGCAGAAGAAGCAGGGTGAGAGCATTCCCCAATGGATTCAACCTCACAGTAGGAAAGAGGGAGATAGGAGAACAGTGCCCAGCAGGCATTCGAACTGTAACTATTAGTGCAGCTGAAAATGGCAAGAGGACCAAGAGAAAGCTCATGACTAAATTCTAACAATAAAGTGTACATGTAGGCTTTTACTTCACAGTTTTCGTGGAGTGGCACGTTTGCTATTCACAGGTGGCACACACCTTTTGATGAGCCCATTGATCCTGTACATACTTGAATGAAACTGTCTTTATTTTAGGGACTTTGGGTACTTCATTTGTGACTGCCTCACCGTCAAAGATTCGTGAAAAGATGGCAGGAAGAACATATTTCTAATTTTATTTCCAGGCTGCTGTTTGATTCATGTATACACAGAGGGGGCTGTATTGGTAGCTCATGATGTAGTTGGATTGGGACAAGGTATTAACACAAAAATGATCCGTGTGAGGTTGTTTCAGGTTCACTTTGTAAAATATTCCCAGACACTATTATATCACCTGTGGGCTTTCTAATGCAATGACCAGAATTGCCCACAGGTGTCCGTAGGCGCTCATTCTGGATTACCTGTCAATGAGGCAGCTGGGATTTGGGAAGGGGGCTTCACTTCCCTTCTCTAGTGAGAGAGGTTTCACCAAAACTCAGCTCCCCAAGGACCACTCGCTCCTTCCCTCCTGTAGAGAATCTGTAATTGCTCATGGGCTCCTAAGCCAAGATGCTGGGCTACCAGCATTCCCAGACAACTCTTGTACATAATTAGCACCCCCAATTCAGACTTCCTGGTACCAGACAACCTGTTCATTGCCTCCTCAATGAGCCCACTTTCTCATGGTCATCCTATCAAAGGGGGACCCATAGTAGAGTCAGGGCCCTTCCTCTAGAATATGGACCCATGCTGCATGTACAGTGGGCCTCTCCATGGGTCGTGAAAAGATGGGGAATCTGTGCTTTCTCTTTGCAAGAACCCCCTTTCCTCAATAAAGACTTTTTTAAACCCATGTCAGGTGGCATTGTGGGATTTGTTTTGACCTCTGACACTTGACAGGTTTGGGGTATAGTGAAGCACTTCCTATGTAAAAGTTTTTAAACTCTTAAAAATATTTGGTTGTTATGTGTCCACCTAAACCATAGATTATGAATCTCCTTATCACTTTTCAAAAGAGATAAAAGACTTTTCTATAGGTTTAAATTAGTGTCCTAGAGCACATTCTGTCCACTTGTTTTCCTGTGCAGGTAGCCAGCCATGAATTAAAGATACTGATGTCTTGTATACATCTTGGTGAGATAAATACCATGACTGTGCCCAACCTTGGTTTCCACTAGTGCAGATGTCAATGGAAAAGCTGTGTGGGTGATGATTTTACTGACACCAAACCTCCTCTTAAATCTCAAACCCTGTTTCCAGAGGAGCCCTCTGCTCTAGTCCAGAAAATTTCTCACGATGCCTTCCTTCCTCACGAGCACTGGACAGAAGAGGGTAAAACACCATCTCATAGTGTTTCTCTGTACCACCTGAAACAGTGGTCACAGGATTATTGTTTAGCAGCATAAGTTCTATTTTTCCTTAATACATTTTAAGAACACCACCCCAAGACCCTAACTTCACAAAGGCAGGACACACTGCCTTTCTTCCTGAAGCATTATTTGAAGTATAGAATGCAATATGACCCATTCATTCCCAGCCTGGCCATGGGAAACCACAGAAGAAGGGGGCTCAAGAGGAACTCTCAGGTGGAGATAATTGGATCTTGAGCCAGGAGGTTATCTCTTTGAAGGCTTGAAATGTAAATTGGTACCACTCCTGTACCCTTGCCATTTCACTCTCTATGTCCAAGCAGAGCACAGTTATAACAAGCCCCTACACAAAATACCTCCTTACTTGAGAATGATGACCACCCCAGACGGCCCTCTCAGGGGTTCGGAGACCCAAAGGTCATCATGGTAGCTACAAAAGGACAAGTGCAACGTTCCACTCTGAAAGGGTGTGGGCAGAGATCTCCCTGGTTTGGTCCACCGAACTTGAGTACCAAGGCCAAGAGTAACCTACTCAATACTGGTAACTCTGTAACCATTCGGGTTACAAGAATGTCTTCTTTAATAAGTGTCACTTAGATGACATCAAGCACTGTAGTTACCTAATCTTATTTAGTACTTAAAACAACCCTTCAAAGTAGGTAGTAGGGTGACCATATCATCCAAACCAAGATACTCTGGAGAGCAAAGGAAGTCAACATTAACGTAAAGATAAGAAGTGTAACCAAGGGATTGTCCTGGGCAGACCAGGTGTGTGGTCACCTACTGTTAGTATCTCCAGGTCCCAGATGAGATCCCTGAGGCATGGAGAGTGTAAGTCTGCTGAGGAGAAGCAGAGCTATTCAAGCCCAGGGACGTCTGACTCCAAAACCCATGTCTCTTCACCCCACGCGGCCTTGCTCTTGCCTGATCTGGGAATAGTTCTGGTGCTTGCTGCTCTGGGCAGTGGTTTTCATAGCTTTGCTAAGTATTCAGCAAATCTTAAATGGAACCTTAACAGATCAAGCAAATAAGAACAGAGCTGTTTTGGTAGAACTGGGCGAATGGGGCTCACATTGTCTGGCCTCCCTCCAGCCTCCTCCTTTACCTCCTGGGTGACCCTCTAAGCCCCACCGTTTCTACAAGGAACACCAGGGCCTGGCCGTCACCTAGATGTGGAGTCAAACCACACGGAAGCTATTTGAGGAAGGACAGAGAATATAATGGTCGGTGCCAGATGGGAACCTCTGCTGCATTTAGAAGTCCTGACCATTTAATTCTCTGTCACTCTGCTTTTTCCACCTGCAGCCTTCCTGCCAGACCCTCAGGCAACACTGTGAGCCCATTAGTAGCCAGAATCCTAATGACACCCGGAAGGGGCAGGTGAGCTCCAGGTGTGGCTGAAGCCTGCAGAGCTCTGGTGGGCTGTGTGGCGGAAGCGCTTGTCTCATGTTCTACTGCATCCCTCAGGGCTTCCTTCTCCTCCCCTGCCCAGTGCTGCCCCATCCTCAGGAGCAGACAGATCACCTGGGCATCTTCTTAAAATGCAGATTCTGATTCAGCAGGTCTTGGGTGGGGCCTTAGAGGCTGCATTTCTCTCAAGCTCCCAGGTAATGCCTATGCTGTTGGACTGCACTTTAAGTAGCAAGAGTTTAGGCGACAGATACAGATCAGCAACACAGATTTTACAGAACAGAAGTATCTGGTTCACATGGATATGTTTTCACATCTGGAGAAGCAGTCCTGAGCTGTTAAATGCTGTTCTTGTTTAAACGCAACTTAGTGTGTGTCTGGTTATTAGCAAAAGAAAGTAGAGCTTACAGCATCCCGTTCACTTCTGGGAATTTACAGAGAAAAAGCAATACATTTATAGGAAGTTCTTGCGTGAGAAGGTGTTAAGTTTGATCACGTTTTGAAAAACATCTTTGACTAATTTACAAATATGTGGTACTTTCCACATGCACATTTTAAACTTTCATGGGAAAACTGGATAGGTATCCCCTGGGTGGCAGTTCTTGCTCTTCTTCCAGGAATAAAATGTTCATATTACAACATGACCCAGATTTTAAAATTGAGGGAGCAGAGGTTCTGCAAAGCCACATGAGTGCTTAATTAGTGCTGTTTGAAAGTCACTTTGATGTTTTACAGGAAACCCTCAGGGAGCAGTGATGGATGGGACACACTGGCAGCAACATAAGTGATCTACCAAAGTTACCTCTTTTTCACTTTGTTCCTTTGAACTTAAAAATATATTATGCATATTCTAACCATAGCCCATAACTGTAGCTCCACCCTAGGCCCAGGAATGCAGACAGGAAGATTTTGCTTGGGGTCCCTGCATTTAAACTTCCACCACAGACTTTTACCTTCATCACTTTTACAATTGTTCTTCAAACAGATTCACCAAAACAGTGACTTTGTCTCCTCACCATGCTTGTTGTTCACTCAGCAAATCAATATTCCCAATAATAAGAAGTATGACTGCAAGAAAATGGGCACTTTCCCATGTTTTGCTTCTTTTGTCCAGTTTTATATTTTTCCTTTGAAAACATTTCTCTTTTGCAGGTTAACAAAGCCTTTACTCAAAAGCATTAGTCTTTCTACCACTTGGATATTTTAGGTAAGGGGTATTTAATACTGTCCTAAAATTATTCTCTATTAGAAGAGAAAAGCAGCTTTGAAAAGTCATGCTTCATTGTTCACATTTTTAATATTGTTTATTATTATTTATTTTATTTTACTTTCATTGAAAGGAATGCTTCTTTCATTAGGGAGAAGAATGTATTATCATGCTGGGATGCTGGAAATTTTTGAGATAAGTCCCATAATTTCCTACATGTAATGTCTCATTACACCTAAAACAACCACAGGTTTACAAGCTAGTTGTTGATGGTCCCATGCATAATGTCAACAGCTTAGGATAGAGGGATTTTTGCAAAGCTTTTTAGTGCTGTCTGGCATGGATTTAGCCTTTCGGTCTCAATAATAAATAGGATGCAACGTTTGTTGCTTCCTAGTATATCTTGCCCTCCAGAAATATTGCCTTACATTCTGCCTCCTGAGGGTCTCTTGTCAAATGCAGGCTTGATTATAGTAGCTGTGAGTCAAACCATAGATGACCAAAACAGCCCCATACAAATAAAGTTGAACAATGTACCACATCAGACAAGGGAGTTTGTCCAAGCAGGCAACAAGGAGATCCCACTGGAAGCAACAAAAACTAACCCTGCTCTTACCAGATAAGCATATATGGGCACATCTTTCGGGCTTATTGGGAGGGTGGTATGATTTCCTGGTGATGGCCATAAAGTCACAACCCACATCTGGAAGTAGGTTGGGATCCACCCAGAGTGGGGTGCAGGCTCAGGGCGGGGCAAGAGCCTTGTTCCTAGATCTGTCAAGGCCAAGTGAGATGACCTGCCTACTTTTATACTGGAGTCATAGAAACACGGACAAATCTGGAAAGAGCATGGAGTCAGCCCTCTGAAAATCTAATTGTGCTAGAAAGCAAGGGAGTGCTTGAAGAATGATGAGGACAGGTCAAAAGAACACAGAAAGTGTTGAAGGGGTTTTCCCACTGGCCAAAGCTGGTCATGAATTTTTGTTCTTTGTTTCTAAGATCAGTTTTCCTGCAGTGTGATCATTTTTATTACTCTTTTTAAGGCACTAACTTGCTATATTTCTCTAAACTTAAGACCTCTACAAGGAGTCCCAAGATACCATGAGTAGGAGATTGCTTGCTGACCTTTGCTTTTTATAGTCCTCTAACGACCTCATAACATTCTGTGTATTTCTTAAATTCACTCTACTGTTGGCCTATGACCTGTTTTGCTTTCTCTCTGAAAGTAAACTTAGATGTGAAGCCAAAATATCACCAGAAAACCCTCCCTGCTTTTTTTGCTCTTTTATAGTTGTGGAACAAGAATAATAACAACTGTAAAAGGAACAGACTACTCAGATCCTATATGACCATCACAGTCTCCTCCCCGGATGTGGGTCTACACAGGAAGCCAAATCAGAACCAGAAGTTTCCCCAACAAGCACAGAATCAGAAGGGAGGTTGATGATCTGGCTCTTCAATGCAATCATACAAAGCCAGGCTCACACCTCACCTCACTGGGAGCCAAACCAGGAAATGCCAAACCTGGCTGAGGTTCCCTGCCCACTGCCAGTATTTGGCTCTGTTTTTTCTTTTCCCCAAGCTCACAAGGCTTCTCAAACTCCTCTTCTGATTAATGTGTTAACATGGGCACCTCGTGACAGGTATTCTGAAAAATATTGTACAACTTTTAAAATGTATATGTCAAAAGCAACCTGTCTCCAAGAAGAATGGTAAAAGAGGAGTTGTCATACTCAGAAAATATTATAATCTGCACTATTCATATATACAATACTAACATTTATATATGTTATATGTTATAAACTTATAACTGTAAACTAATGCCATGAAATACAACAAATGGAAGAATTTGTTACCAAGGGATGAGTAAGCGAACTGAAATGACTTTAAGGTAAATATGTTTAAATTCCATTCCTCAAAGAAATATACTTATTTTTTTAAATGGGAGGATATGAAAAAGTTGGTGACTATGAATCAAGCATAAGTTCATATGAAAAGAATTAGTAAAATATCTTGACGATGAAAAATATGGTCCTTGGGGCTTCCCTAGTGGCGCAGAGGTTGAGAGTCCGCCTGCCGATGCAGGAGACACAGGTTCGTGCCCCGGTCCGGGAAGATCCCACATGCCGCGGAGCGGC
>NC_041215.1:104430866-104467635 GCF_002837175.3 Physeter macrocephalus
GGGCCTGCGCGTCCGGAGCCTGTGCTCCGCAACAGGAGGGGCCACAACAGTGAGAGAGGCCCGCGTACCGGGAAAAAAAGAAAAAAAAATGGTCCTTGAACTTAGATAACTTGAGACTTAAAAAAAAAACTTGAAACTAGACATAAGTTTTAAATGAAAATATGTGTAACAGGTTGTCTTTAGCCCCAGGATTAGTGAATAAGCACCATTTACTGAGCGTTTACTTTGTGTAAGACATGTTAACAATTTTTTTAAAATTGAGGTATAGTTGATTGTGTAAGTTTAAGGTATACAATGTTTTGGTTTGATACATTTATATATTGCAATATGATTAGCATTAGCTAACACCTTTATTATATTATTGTATTTCTTTTTTTGTGGTGAGAACCACTAAGATCAACTCTCTTGGCAACTTTGAAGTTTACAATTCAGAACTGTTGATATAATCATTATACTGTGCATTAGCTCTCCGGAACTTATCTACTAATTGCAAGTTTATACCCTTAACAACATCTCCCCAATTCCCCACACCCTAATCCCTGGTAACCACCATTCTATTCTCTTTAGAGTATAAGTTGTTATGAGTTTGGCTTTTTTAGATTCCACATATGAGATCATGCAATATTTGTCTTTCTGTGTCTGGCTTATCTCACTTAGCATAATATCCTCCAGGTTCACCTACGTTGTTGCAAATGTCCCGATTTCCTTCCTTTTTAAGGCTGAACAGTGTTTCAGTGTATATATAGACCACATTTTCTTTATCCACTCATCAGTCAATGGATACTTATGTTGTTTCCGTATCTTGGCTACTGTAAATAATGCTGCAAAGAACATAGGAGTGCAAATATTTCTTCAAGATAGTGATTTCAATTGCTTTGGATAAATACCCAGGAGTGGAATTGTTGGACCATATGGTAGTTCTATTTTTAATTTTCTGGTTTTCTGCAGTGGCTGCACCAATACATTCCCACCAACAGTGCATAAGCGTTCCCTTTTCTCCACATCTCACCAGTACTTGTTGTCTTTTGACTTTTTGATAGTAGTCACCCTAACAGGTGTGAAGTGATATCTCATTGTGGTTTTGATTTGCATTTCCCCAGTGATTAGTGATATTGAGCATCTTTTCATATAGCTGTTGGCCATTTATATGTCTCTTCTGGAAAAATGTCTATTTGGGTCCTTTGCCCATTTTTCAATTGAGTTATTTGGTTTTTTGCTATTGAGTTGTATGAGTTCTTTATATATTTTGGGTGTTAACCCCTTATCATATATATGATTTGCAAATATTTTCTCCCATTCCGTAGGTTGCCTTTTCATTTTGTTGATTGTTTCCTTTGTTATGCAGAAACTTTTTAGTTTGATGTAGCCCACTTGTTTACTTTTGCTTTTGTTACCTGTGCTTTCGGTGTCAATTCCAAAAAAAATCATTGCTAAGACCAATGTTAGGAAGCTTTTCCCTTATGTTTTCTTCTGGGAGTTTTATGGTTTCAGGTCTTATGTGTACATAATTTCATATCCTGCCTTTTTTTTCCCATTTGATATGTTTTTATCATACCTATTTGCCACTTTATTACCTCATCTTCATAACTATTTTTTTTTTTTTTTTTTTTGCGATACGCGGGCCTCTCACTGCTGTGGCCTCTCCCGTCGCGGAGCACAGGCTCCGGACGCGCAGGCTCAGCGGCCATGGCTCACGGGCCCAGCCGCTCCGCGGCATGTGGGATCCTCCCGGACCGGGGCACGAACCCGTGTCCCCTGCATCGGCAGGCGGACTCTCAACCACTGCGCCACCAGGGAAGCCCAATAACTATTATTTTCAATGACTATAATATTAAGACTGATTATGGTGAAAATTTGCAACTTTAATTTTATAGGGAGATGGACTAGTATAGGTACTTATAAACCTTAAAAATTCTATTAGATTACATATCAAAAATTTTATAATGAGTGACAACAGCAGCACGGTGTCTTGAGTCGTTCCTTTTTTCTCTCCCCGTTGATTTACAACTAATCGGACATCCATAAGCAAAAAAAAAAAAAAAAAAAAAAAAGCACCCTGCAAGGCATAAACAGGACACCCGTGAGATCCATCCCTCTGTGCATCTGAAAGAAGGTGGCTTGGACCCTAGGGGAACTGGCAAAGAGGGGGAATTGGAGGCAGGGCTGGTGGCGGCAGAGAAGGCTTCGAGCCAGCACGACTTTTCTAGCAGAGGAGGTGGAGGGTGAAGGCAGTGGGGGAGGGAGCGGGGCCTGCCCAGCCGTGCGCTGAGCTGTAGGGATCAGTTGCTCTGTTGGCGCAGGAGAGGCCAGAGTGACTGGGGAGAGGAAAAGGAAAGGGAAGCAGGCAAAGAGAACCGAAGGAAAATGTCTGCCGCTGTCTGCCTCAGGAGGCAAGAGCACTGCCCAAGGACCTCTGGGACTCCTCTACGGGAGGACCGCCCTATCAGGCATCGGTACACTCAAAGCCCCACGTGCTAACTGGCTCACTGGCTCTGCCGTCACCTTTTGCTTCTTTTTTTTTTTTTAATACACTGCCCAATCTCAGCAATTAATTAGCGCTGGTAAGAGAAACCAAAAACTTGTGCTATAGCACCACCTTCTGGAAAACAAGAGGAATGCTCTTAACTACCAGTCTGTAGAACGGTTAGAATCAAAATAAAGCCTTGCCTAAATGAGAAATTTGCTACTTCAAATGCAGCGACAGAGGCACTTTTCACCAAACACCGTGAAAAATCATGGTAATATGGTATCACAAAAATAAAATGACAATTTTCTAGCAAAGACATGGAATATTGGGATCTAACTGATAAAGAAATTAAAATAGTAGTTATGAAGAAATTCAATGAGCTACAAGAAAATTCAGGAAGATGATACAATGATCTCAGGAATAAGATTAATGAACAGAAGGGCTACTTTACCAAAGAGGTTGAAAATCTGAAAAAGAACCAAACAGGATTTCTGGAACTCAATAAATGAGATGAAGAATGCATTACAATACATTGGAAATAGAGCAGATCATATGGAAGAAAGAATTAGTGAGCTCAAAGATAGAAATATAGAAATGATTCAGGTGGAAGAGGAGAGACAACTAAGATTTTTAAAGAGTGAAGAAACCTTATGAGAACTATCTGACTACATTAGAAAAGCCAGCATAAGAATAATGGGCATCCCAGAAGGAGAAGAAAGAGACAAGGGAGGAAAAAACATATTTAAAGAAATAATAGCTGAGAGCTTCCCAAACTGGGGAAGGAACTGAATACACAAATCTACATAGCTATGGAACATCTTATTTTTGCAACACAAAAAGACCTTCCCCAAGAGACATTATATTAAAATTGTCCAAAGTCAATGGTAAAGAATTTTAAAGGCAGCCAGGGGAAAAAATCAGTAACCTACAAATGTATCCCCATTAAGCTATCAGCAGATTTCTCAGCAGAAATTCTATAGGCCAGAGAGAGTGGAATGAAATATTCAAATTAGTGAAAGATAAAAATTGTCAGCCACGAATGCTCTCTGGCAAAGTTATCCTTCAGACATGAAAGAGAAATAAAGTCTTTCCCAGACAAACAAAAGCTAAGGGAATTCACCACCACTAGACCTGCCTTATAAGAAATGTTGAAAGGAGTTATTCAAGTTGAAACAAAAAAAGGAAAGTACACAGAACTCTGATTAAGGTGATAAATAGTTAGTCAGAATTAGAATACTATAACTTTTTTAAGAATAATATATTATATTCTTACCTATAGCACAAAGGTTAAAGGAAAAGATCATTAAAAATAACTATAGCTACTACACCTTGGTAATAAAATCACAGCATAAAAAGAGACAATTTGTTACATCAAAAATATAAAAAGGGGAAAGTAAAAAGATGAAGCCTTTATAGGAGACAAAGTAAAATGCTATCAGAATAAAAAGGACTATTTATGAGATGTTTTATGTAAACCTCATGATAACCACAAAGCAAAAATCTAGAGTAGAGACATGAAATATTGAAAAGGGGGAGACTGAGCAAATCATCATGGAAAACCACCAACTTAAAATGTAAACAGAAACAGAAGAAAAGAGAAACAATGGAGAGACAAAATAATCAGAAGGCAAAAGATAAAATGGCAGTAGTAAACCCTTACATGTCAATAATCACCCTAAATGTAAATGGATTGAACTCACTAATCAAAAGGCACAGAGTGGCTGGATGAATAAAACAAACAAACAAACAAACAAAACAAAAACAAGACCCAACTATATGCTGTCTGCAGGAGATTTATTTCAGCTCCAAAAGACCCATAGGCTCAAAGTGAAAGGATGGAAGATGGTATTTCAAGCAAATGGAAACAAAAAGAAGGCAGGCATAGCCAACTTATATCAGACAAAATAGACTTCAAACCAAAAAGGGTAACAAGAGACAAAGGAGGTCATTATATAATGATAAAGGGGTCAATACATTAAGAAGATATAACAATTTTAAGTACATACACCACCAACACCCAAGTACCGAAATATTGGGTTGGCCAAAAAGTGACTTCGGTTTTTAAGTAAAAATAAAAGACACATTTTTCATTTTCGCCAAGAACTTTATTGAACAATGTATTCACCATTTTGTTCCACTACCTTCTGACATTTTCCAGGCAACTTCATAATTCCATCTTCCCAAAACTTTTTATCTTTGTGAGCAAAGAACTGTTCCAGATGCCTTTTATAGTCTTCCAGGGAATTGAAATTTTTTTCCATTAAGAGAATTTTGTAAAGGTCGAAATAAATGGAAATCCAAAGGTGCAATGTCTGGTGAATACAGCAGATGAATCGGAACTTCCCAGCCAAGCCGTAACAGTTTTTGCCTGGTCATCAAAGAAACATGCAGTCTTGCATTATCTTGATTGAAGATTTTGTCTTTTCTGTTGATTAATTCCAGATGTTTTTCGTCGAGTGCTGCTTTCAGTTGGTCTAATTGGGAGCAGTACTTGTTGGAATTAATCTTTTGGTTTTCCAGAAGGAGCTCATAATGGAAGACTCCCTTCCAATCCCACCATATACACAACCTCACCTTCTTTGGATGAAAACCGGCCTTTGGTGGTGTTGGTGGTGGTTCATTTGGCTTGCCCCAAATCTCTTCCATTCCACCTTATTGTACAGTATCTACTTTTCAGCATCCGTCACAATTTGTTTTAAAAATGGAACATTTTTCTTACTTTTAAGTAGAGAAGTGCATGCAGAAATACAGTCAAGAAGGTTTTTTTTTTTTGCTTAACTTATGTGGAACCCAAACATCAAAGCGATGAACATAACCAAGCTGGTGCAAATGATTTTCAACGCTTGATTTGGATATTTTGAGTATGTCGGCTATCTCCCGCGAGGTATAACGTTGATTATTCTTAATTAATGTCTCAATTTGATTGCTATCAACTTCAACTGGTCTACCTGTCTGTGGAGCATTGTCCAGCACAAAACTTCGCACACCACTTTTGACATGTTCGATCAGTCACAGCACCTTCTCCATACAATGCGCAAATCTTTTTTTGCATTTCGGTTGCATTTTTACCTTTCTTGAAATAATAAAACATGCTGAAAAATGTTGCTTTTTTTCTTCCATCTGCGATAATAAAATGGCTACACAAAAATTCACCAAATTTTGATGTTTTTTTTAAATGCATGCTGATATGACAGCTGTCACAATATAATCTACCAAAACTGTCTCGAATGAAGTTAAAGACAACTAAGCGCTACTAGATCCATCTTACGGAAAACACCAAATGAACTTTTTGGCCAACCCAATATATTAAGCAATTAATAACATGTCTTAAGGCAGAAATAGACAACACAAAATAATTGGAGGGGATTTCAATATTCCACTCTCAGCACTATTGCTGATCATCCAGATAGAAAATCAACAAAAATGTTGGAATTGGACCACACTTAGACGAAGTGAACTTAATAGAAATATACAGAGCATTCATCCAACAGCCTAATATACATTTTTCTCAAGTGCACATGGTATATTCTCCAGGACAGATCATATGATAGCTACAATATAAATCTTGGCAAATTTAAGAAGATTGAAATTGTATCAACTACCTTGTCTGACCATAGTGGTATGAAACCAGAAATCAACAAGAGGAAAGTGAGAAGATCTACAAATATGTGAAAACTAAGCAACACACTTCTAAACAACCATTGGGTCAAAGAAGAAATCGAAAGGAAAATAAAAAATTATTTTGAAACAAATGAAAATTGACATAGGACAGATATGTACACATCTTATTCTATGGCACCAGTGAGTTGGTACATGAATGTTTCACACACTAATCACATATTTTACTTGTTTTGAATACAGGTTGAAAGAAGCAACTCTCTTTCTTCTGTTTCCTAGCCATCACTAAACTGTTCTATTAACTAAAATTATTTCCTTATCTTCTTTTTTTTTCTCATACAAGTATAGAAGGAGAATCCTTGAATTTACTTATTCACTCAACAAACATTTATAGATTGCATAGTTGTAGGCAATACTACAGACCTACTGAATCAAGTAGGGTCCAGGAATCTGTGTTTTCAACAAATTTTCCAGGAGTGTGTGATACCCACTGACAGGAGGAACCACTGACTGATGATTGACTGTCTAGGTAACCACTAAGGAGATCAGTCAGGAACTCATCACAGACAGGCAAGAGATGGAAGAAGCATAAATTAGGTCAGTAGAAGAGTGAGGAAGAGGAGACAGATGTTCAGAAATGTGAGGTAAATTGGCTGGTGTTGATGGGGTAGGCAGTAGATGGGAAGAAAAAGAAAGAAAGAATAGATCACAAATTTCCATAATGGAGATCCAATCATGGTGGTCTCAGGGACTGAAATTTCAAGTTAAGAAGGAGATGAACACTTAAAAGACAAAAGTATGAGCTCAGCTTAGTTCTGTTGACTCCCAGGTATCTATGAGAGACTGAGGTGGAAGTGTCAAGAGGAAGGTTGGAGATCCAAGTCCAAAGTTCAGGGCCTGCGATGAAGACGTAAATTTGGAAGTGATCCACAGAGAAGTGGTAGCTGAAACCACACCAGAATCCAGGATCATGGAAGGGAGAGGGAGAGAGAGAATAGATGGGCCAAGGGTGAAAGCTTGGGGGCCTTAACTCCACAGTGAAGAACTGAACATTGTGCTCTTTAACATTTTAATATAACCCAAATGTTTTAGCATATCACAAATATGAACAAAGAAAATGTCTGAAAGTTTATTTCAGCGTAAAATTCACAGTTCCAATCATTAATTCTTCCTGAACCAAATTTTTGTAGGGCTCACTTCTATTTAAATAACTACTAGATTAAAAATTTAGTTAAATTGTGTTAGAATTTAGTCCTTGGAATGAGGAAAAGAGGGGGACTGATGCTGGGATATGAACCCGCTGCTAAAGAAATTGGCTGGGACATTCTCCCCTGAGAGAGAACAGATCCAAGACCTTGGCCACCATCCTCAGACTTTGAAAGACATCCTAGTAACTGAAAAAGGATCTAAGAGTTCCTTCTATTGGTCAAATGACTTTGGGATGAATGAACCTTGTTCTAAAGGTTGGACCACAGGAGAATTGGGGATCTGTTTCTAAAATCACCATTATGCAAATGATTCATTGGACCATTGAAGATTAGCATTATTTGTTTTTATAAGCAAATCCAGGCACTTTCCTAAAATCTGCAAAAGAACATCAGAAAGTCATTTCTTGCATCTGCAAGTAGAATATTGAGAGCTGGAGACTCCTGGACTCCAGAGGAGTCAGTCACTAAAGGAACTACATCTTTAGATGATACTTGGAAATTCTTAGCACAGTATAAAAAAGTGAGATTCATTTCTTTCTGTGCCTTAGATTTGAAGAAGTGTTTATTCAAGGTCTTGGACTTTATACTCCGGGGAACTGAAATTTTCTCCCAAAGGAATCGTAGACACCCATGGTCCAAAGCTGCACAAAATACCTGATTAAAAAAAAAAAGTACTGATATCCCAGAGGAGTTCCCTGTGTCTCTGCTGGCACCAACATGAAATCCAATAGCAATCTACTCCTCCGAGGTAAGCATCTAAACCTTCCTTTAATTTGTCCTGTAAAAATTTTTCATGAATGAGTGAACCAATCTATCTCTCAGGGGAAAAGATCATATTGAGGAATTCACTGAGAATAAAACCCTGAGAGATACAGAAATGAAAAACACAAGAGAGAAAACACAGAAGGGAAAACTACATTGAGATGATGCCAGAGTGTAAAGGCATGACTACAGCTCCTATCGGCTATAACTAGTTCTCAGAAGGTGTCTCTAGCACCAAGACATTCATTTCAGTGACCAGAATCCTTGGGGTTTTTTGATAAAACACAGAAGCCATATTGGTGTCCTTTGCAGAGTATTGGGAGGTTTTGTAGTCCTTGTATCTGCCAACGCCAGAGGACTTGGCACTTCTCAAGCTTAGCCCAGAGGGATGCATTTGAGCCAATGCTTAAATAAAATAAAAAGATAAACCTGATTCCTTTCACAGCCCTTACAGTTCCATCCCCCTTGTCCCTCATGTAGCAGTGGATGATAGGAGGAGCCAGGGTCCCCCAAGACAGAGGGAGAGGGCCTGCCAATGCAGTTTGCATCTACTTTGCTCACTTCTTATGGCTAAAAGCCCTCCCAAGACCCAAAAGGTTTCCAGGTGGATCCTGGCTTTACCCAACCTCTTTGACCCAAGACTATCAAATGGAGCCTTCCTCGAGTGTCTCAGACAAATATGTACCAAAATTTCCAAATATTTACCAAATATAAAAATTAAGTAAATCCGTACATCTACTAGAAGAATAGGGCAAAGCATTTCAAAACAAGAGTGTAGTACTTTATCAGTAGATGCCCTTGTTTAGTATTGGATTAAACCATATTAAATTGTTGGTGTTTGACTATTTTTGACATAAAAATGATAATTTCGTGTGGTTCAATCTAACAGGTGAGGAATTACTGGGAAAGCAAAGGCTAATGGTGCCTAATCTGGAAAACACTAACCAAGGCAGATTTGTCTCCAGATTCACACTGATGTAGGAAGAAGGACTAGCTCCCCAGATGCCAAAGACTCCTCAATGTTCCCAATTATAATCTCATAGCAGAAATCCTTTTTCCTCAAATGCTGTCAAATGTCCCTTATGAGCCCCTAAAAATTACTAAAACTCAGGTATTTCAACAGCCCACTCTAAGTTTAAGAGAAATTAACTGTTTTGCAACTAGAAAAGATTATGTAAGTAGAGCATACCACTGTGAAGAGCAAGGGACAGTATGGGAACAATTGGGGACCTACATTATTCTCCCTGACCCTTGACTTACACACTGTCCAGCTTTAGAAGACAGACACTTCACTCTCTTCCCTGAAACAGGGTTTTGAATGGTCTAGAAACAAATGAACTCCTCAGTTCTCAATTAATGAGTACAACTCCAGAAAGAAAAAAGTCAAAAACAAAAAAACTTCTCATACATATTTAAAAGTCAATTCCAACAATGATACACACACACAGGTATACACACATTGAAAACTTCCCAAAGTTTTCCCGGTTGAACAAACTACTGAGTCCTTGAATTAATAAACAATATGGACATTGGTTTTAAGTGAGCATTGTTCGTTTTTCTGTAGCCTCTTACTCAAGGACAAAATTCTCTAGAAAAGTTTTAACTTATGCACACACACACACACATTTGTAGAGCCTTTCTGTTTATGCTTCTAAAAGAAACTTTTAATTGTCTCACGGTGGGGTAGTTGACAAAGAATTATAAATAGCAATGACAGGGAATCCTAAACTCCCCTAAACTCTCTGGCTCCTGCCCTCAAAAGTCCTGGACACTGACGTACAAATAAGCTGATTTTTCCTTCGGATCTTCAGCCCAAAGCCCTGATGTAGACAGCTGGGAGCTACATTGGCAAATGCAAGGGACAGTATGCCCAATTTATGAAAATTCCTTTGCAGAAACTGGAGGTAAGAAGAGTTTCTCCATAAAATCTAGAGTTTAATCCCCACCCCAGGCCTTCCAGCATTTGGACAGCTCCCTTGTGGGCACTGTCCCAAGCTCTCTTCCCTTAGCCTAGTAGGAGGAAAAGTCACGGGGGCAAAGGAACCAGAGAGGGAGAGAGAGTGCACCCGCTTCCTCTCAGGAAAGGAGACCCCGCCCTGCATCTCCTGCATCTCACCTCTACAGCCTCCCTTTGAAAGCAGCCCCAACCGGCTCACTCCTCCATGCTACGGACAGAAAAGCACACAAGACAGGGGTGAGAGAACATCTCAATTTGAGCTTGTCACTAGGAAAGCCCTTCTCACTGAAATGTCCTCACAATGAAAGGAGTAACCAATAAAATAGCCTTAGCCCTTGGCCTGTTTTGGTGGCAACACTCCTTCCTTTTGGAGGTGAGCAGCGGCAAGGGGGAATGGGGGTTTCCCTTAGCCTGTAGAGCATGCATTCCCTCTTTCTGAACCTTTAGCTGTGTTTACTGCAGCTTTCTTGGGCTGGCTTATCTCTGCCCCCAATTAATTACATAATGCCCCCCATGAGAACCTCAGAGCCTGAACAATCCCACCCCATTCTTGGACCACGTGATGCAGCAGCTCACCTGCACTGGTAAAAGTCTCAAAATAAGACTCCAAGGGTTTATTTTACAGTCAGCCTGTCTGGATTATATCTCAAACCAGTCTCAGGATTTTGGAATGTCCACACAGCAAACCAGCAGTGGGGGCTGCCCGCCTTCTCTGAGAGAAAAGGCGAACGAGCAGATGATGTTCGATGGATTCCTTTTTCTAAGTTTTAAAGACTGACATGGCAAGATGAACATCCTTATCTTGATCTCAGTTATGGTCCTGGATATAGTAGCTCAAAGAGATTGGGCTTAATACCCTTTCAATCTACAGAACTGATCGTTATTTGTGATGTGGCAACACATCAGCCCACACATAGAGTTGGGGTGTTGGAATGGAAAATGTTAATAAAGCCAAGGTGATGTTTCTCTGAGCTTGTCATTTCAAAGGCCATCACCTCTGGATAGCATTTCACCAAACCTGGTTTATACAGTTTATAGCTTACCCACTTCTCAACCGTATAATCTGGCCTCCTCTCTCACCACGCTACTGAAACAGCTGTTCCCAAAGTCCCCACAGACCTCTGTGCTACTGTAGCCCTTCTTGATCTCTTAGCAGATTCGTCATGGTTAGCTTCTCCCACTCCTTCCTTCTTAAAATATGCTCCTCCCTTGGTTCCTATGATGCTTCACCCTCGTGATGTTCCCACTCCTTCTCAGGCTCTTCCTTCCCTTTTGCTTTTTGTTTGTCTGTTTTTGCACATTCCCACAATGTTGATGTTCCTCAGGACTCCATCCTGGACCTCTTTGGTTTCATGCTATGGGCATTTCCTAGACAGCCTTATCCACTAGTCAGTATCTATAGCATCTTGAGGCCAAGGCCTATTTCTCTCACCTGTATTCTCAGTCCCAGAACAATGGCTACACATAAGATACACTTAACAAATATTTGGTGGGTTAAATTGCTGTTTCTCTTTAATAACATCAAATCTATGGCTGGCTCCCAGGCCCACTCCATCAGCCCCTCTATTTCCCCACAAAAAGTGTAAAGTTTACTACACTGTACTTCCTAAAGACAGAGATTGTTCTTTCCTTGGCCCTTCTCCTGACCCTTGGGTAAAATTCCTCAGGTAAGCTCCTGAATAGTTTTTCAACCTGCAGTTCACTGCCTGATAGAAGATCATACAGTTAATGTACTAGGTTACAACCACAATTTTTAAATTAAGCAGAATATAATACACGAATATAGGCAATATCAAAATGTTTTATACATGAGGGGCGGGATTTATTTCTTAAATCTCTGTATGTGTGAATGTGTGCATGTAGAACACGTTGAGTGTACTGGTAAAAATGTAAAATTTATATATTACAGTGAATTATGGTCAAAAAAAGTTTGAGAAAAACTGCTCTGAAGTGTCCACATACTATATCCAAGTCAAGGGTAATCCCAGTACAGTTTATCTCATAAACAACATATCCTTCTACTCAGCCCTAACAAGTATCCTGAACTTAAATCCATTACAGAGCAAGTTTCAGAATAAGTAATCTTTTCATTTTAGTAGTTTCATAAAAAGATGGGCTACTCAAAAATTCAGGGCTTGTGTTGTCACTTAAATTTTTTCCTCTTTTAAACAAACTTCATCAAAATAAAAATTAAGGGCTTCCCTGGTGGCGCAGTGGTTGGGAATCCGCCTGCCAATGCAGGGGACACGGGTTTGAGCCCTGGTCCGAGAAGATCCCACATGCCGCGGAGCAACTAAGCCCGTGTGCCACAACTACTGAGCCCGCGTGCCACAACTACTGAAGCCCATGCACCTAGAGCCAGTGCTCCTCAACAAGAGAAGCCACCGCAATGAGAAGCCCACGCACCACAACAGAGAGTAGCCCCCGCTCGCCGCAACTAGAGAAAGCCCACGCACAGCAACGAAGACCCAATGCAGCCAAAAATAAACAAATAAAATAAATTAAAAAAATTTTTTTAATTAAAAGGTTGTGATATATTTTGCCAGAATATATTTTCATAGCATCAAAATGATCTGTTTCAGAAAATGCATAGTTCTATGTGAAATGAGTATCAGGAGTTCTACACTAGATAAAATCCTTTGGAAATCCATACATGTGGCAAGTTTGGACTGACACCGACACTCTTCAGGACTGGGAAGGTGACCCATGATTCTCAAATTTTACCTTCTCCAGAGGGCTTACAAGAAGGACAACTAGGAACCTATTCCAGGCCCTAAAAATAAGAGTACAAGTGGTAGAAGAATCTCCTTTCCAATGGTGGTGAACTTTTGAAATCCTGGGATAAATATATCTGGTAGATTGGGAGAGTGTCACCTTGCAGTTTCAGAACCACACATAGAAAAGGCCATAATGATGCATCACAATTCTCTTTCAGTGTTTTTTGTTGTTGTTGTTGTTTTTAGCGTGCTTGTTCAATGACGACATATAACCCAACACTACATACACCGTTGTCTCCCAGTTTCCCTGTCTTCCTCATCCAATATCATACCCATCTAGGCCATATGTCAGGGAGTAGGGAACCTCATTGGAGAGCTGGGATTATCAACCTGTCGTGAAGCCCTTGCCTTTTTGCCCTGGGGAGCATTTGTATCTTCTCCCTGAGAGTTCTTGACCCCTTGGGACTTTTCGCTCATAGGTGCAGATGGACTGGGCTTCACTATCTGTCTTAGGTGTTGGACTTCTCCCCTAGTCCAGCACTCAGAGGTATAAACAACTAAATTATATAGTTGCTATATGCCAAGCAGGAGAAAGGGGAAAGCCCTCTAAGGAAATAAGAAAGCTCTGTACAATAGAGACAGTGGGTATCTGTAATATTCAATGCACAGGGGCAGAAAATGAGACTGGAGAAATCACCATGTAACCTGGAGATGAGGGAAAAATCAGGCGTATCAGCAAACATGACCACCCTGCAGACGAAACAGTATTCCCATATCAAAGAGCGTGTCTACAGAAGAGGCGCGTCATGATCAACTATAGCAAATTGGTCTCAAAGAGGAAAGACTGTAGACGCAGCCTTGTTGAGGGGAGAGTGAGGCTAAATCACAGTAGTACACATCAGAAGTGAAACTGAACTGAGTCCAGTCCCAGCTGCCTCACTTACTAGCTGTGGGGCCTTGGGCAGTTAGTTACCTAACTGCTCTGAGTCTGTTTCCTCATCTAAAACGGGGACAATGGCAGTGCCTGACCCATAGAATTGTTGTGAGGATTAAGGGATGCAACCCATGCAAAGTGCTTGGCAGGTGCCTGCACACGGTCAACTGACAGTAAGCGTGAGCTGCTAGTGTTACTTATGTTACTGTTAACACTAATGAGCGATTCATCCGAGACAGGTGTTTAATCATATTTATTCATTCAATAAATATTCACATCAAGCGCCTGTTATATGGGAGTTCGGCCACAAACATGACCCATATGGTTCCTGTTTTGACTGAGATGGTGCCTTGTTCATCAAGCTTCTCTATGGCTAGAGTGAAATATCATTCAAATATTTCTGCCCAATGTTAAGCCCACCAAAAAGTGTTTTGATCACAGTTTGGCTTCCCCGTGCACTGGGCCAACACTGTCTGTACAGTATGGTTTCTCTTGTAAACTAATGGAAGGAGTCTGCATTCTAAGCAATCTCTGGGGAGTCTGAGCAGTCTTCTAGGGGCCAAGCGACTCTAGAGCTCTGATACAGTTAGGTATCTGGTGGGTTAAGCAGCAGACTCCAGGCTATGATGAATGCCACCCTCCAGGGTCCTGTTTCACCCCATGTCTCTTCACCCTATGAAGCCTCCCAGCCCTGGACACTCTGCCCAGTGGGCTGGCATCTGCCTACTTTCGGATAAAGGCAACTGAGGCATGAGGGGCAACAGCCCTGAGCCTGGACCCTGAGGAACTCCAACTGAGCCCCGACTCCACCACATCTAGACACCTGACCCTGGGCAGGGCACTCAGAGTGCAGAGACCTCATTCCCCAGGGTGGTAGACAGGATTCAATAGTGGAATATATGTGGAAAGACACTGGTGGCATCACAGAGGAGGCAGGCGTAAGAATCACAACCATAAGATCCCTCCTACCTCCCTGGAGCACTCTGACTTACCCAGAGGGAGGTAGGGGAGACCTGTGTACCTCCAGCTGCAGGGAAGGCCAGACTGCTGGCGAGGACAGAGCTGCTCCATGGTCACTGCTGCAGGACCTGAATGAACCAGTATAGGTGGAGTAGTGAGCCACATGTTGATGTCATATGAAGGCCCTTGAAGTTTTCTTGGGCCAAAATAACTCCCTCACCTGCCTGTTAATTCCCAGCGTTAGTCACTCACTGCTTGAGGGATATCTTAGGTGTATTAACGTGAGTTAAGGTATAATTGATCTGTTAGGCAACAGATTAGCTAAAGAATACATGAGTAGAGAAAAAGTTACGTAATTCACAGTAAAAACCCTTCAATGGCTTCCCTTGTTCTGATAATAAACTACGCAATTCTTAACGTGATTGCCAAAGCCTTGCATGGTCTGCCCTGCCAACCCTTCCCAAGGATCCTTGTGCCACAATGACTGCACTAGGACCACGTGGCCTTCTTCAGCTCCTTGAACAGACCCAGCTTTTCCCTTCCTCAAAGCCTTCGCACATGCCGCCGGCATCAGTCAGGGTGATGACGGCGCATATATATATTCTTACATGCATGCATCCACATACATATATACATAAACATGCATACACACATACATATATAGATACACATATATACCTACAAAAGTATACATATACATACATACATATTTACACATATATATGCACAAAAAGATTTATTTTAAGGGATTGGCTCATGCAGTTGTGAGGGCTGTGAAAAGTCCAAAATCTGTAGGGCAGGCCAGCAGGCTAGAAAAACTTAGGCAGGATTTCTATGTTACAGTTTTGAGACAGAATAATTCCTTCTTCAGGAAACCTCAGTTTTTTGCTCTTAAAGCCTTCAGCTGATTTTGAGGCTCACCAAGTGTCAAAGCAATCTTCTTTACTTTACAAGTCAACTGACTGTAGATGTTAATCGTATCTACAAAATACCTTCACGGCAACATCTAGTGTTTGACCAAACAACTGGGCACCACAGCCTAGCCAAGCTGACACATAAATTTAACCATCACACTGCCCCTCTGCCTGGGATTTCCCCTCCCTCCCTCACCCGACTGCCACCTTCTTGCCTCCTAGATGTCACTGTAAGTATCACTTCTTCAGGAAGCCAGCTCTGCCTGTCACCTTATCTAGGTGCCCACAGTGGTTCTGTCTCTAAGCACCTTTTATTTTTCATCTGTTGCCCTATCCCAGTTCTAAGCATACCTCTGAGTCCACTTATTTCCTCACTGTATCTCCCCACCTGGATCTAAGCTCTATCACAGTAGGGTCACGTAGGTTCTGGTCACCACTGCAGGTTGCTCTAGCCCATAGAGCATCTTCAGGTACCTTAGAAAAGGCTCCCTTCCTCCAGGTGGATGTGCCCCTCACAGGTCAGGGCCTGGGGAGTAAACTGGGCTTCCACTGCCTGAAAGCCCCTGTGCAGGAGTCAACCTGTGCAGCCAGCAGAATGAGAGCCAAGGCCTGCAAGAGAGGACAGGATGAATGAGTATCCCTGACACATCTGAACAGGGCCCATGTTCTGGGATGCTTAGATTTCAACTTGAGAAAAAGACACGTAAAAACATGAGGAGCAGCACTTCCCTGGTGGTCCAGGGGTTAAGACTCTAGGCTTCCACTGCAGGGGGCATGGGTTCGATCCCCGGTCAGGGAACTAAGATCCCACATGTCTCGAGGCATGGCCAAAAAATAAATTTTTTTTTAAAAATTAAAAAAAAACAAAAAATACAAGGAGCTTGGTGGTGAGGGAGCAGGGTTCAGGCTTGTGTTGGGGAAGTGGGGTGGGATTCAGGCAGCAGGAGGGCCTTAGTGGGGGTAGACAGAAGACTAAAGGATAAGAGAAAGATACCAAAGAGGAACACCCCCTAGCAGGAGGAAGGGAGGACAGGGTGGGGTGTCCGTGGCAACTGGAAATTGGAAAGGACCCAGAAACATACCCCATCAGAATTAGAACAGACGCCGGGGGACACCTAACCCAGAGACCCTCAACGGCAGGCACTGCCCCCCAAGAGGACACACTGGACTCTCCAAGAGGGGGCAGACTTACTCTGTAAAAGAATTGATTCATTATTATAGTACTCCAAGTTTATACTTTGGAAAAAGCTTTTAAAAACCTTTTATTTTCTTAATTCAGAATACATACAGAGAATAAATCTTTGACATGGGCCTGACTAGGCGTGTCATCCAAAAAGCAAGATGTTTCTAAATCTTCCTCATCCTTTAAGAGTTTGTGCTGTAGGTAATACCTGAAACTTTGGCCAGCTTGGCCATCCTCACCCACACAGTCCCCTCGGGCATGTGCACTGCAGCCCTCAGCCAGTCACTCACACTCTGCAAGCTCCGCCAGCTTCTGAATTACTGCCTGGGGCTACTCTCCTCCAGAACAGAGCTCTGTCGGGGCCCAAGCAGTTCCCTGCACAAATAGAAACCAAGCTCTGCAACAGAATTCAGGGCTGCCCTGGAACTGGTCACAAGTGACAGTTGAAAATACCCTCATCTTAAAAAGAATAATCCCAGGAAGCAACGATTTAGAAGAGGCCAGAAGCTGCCAGCCAGGACCGACACATGTTTAATCAGTGGTGTATTTATTCCACAAACATTCACTGCGCCCCTGTGTGGGCCATTCACTGGGCCAGGCTGGAGGATACAGTAGTGAACAAGAGAGATCCCGCTCTGTGCTTCCCCAGCAGACTGCCAGCTACAGGCTCCAGAGATGGAAGAAAGGGGGACCTTAAGATGCTTATCTAAATCAGCTAGGTCACTGTGCCCACCCTTCATGGGCTGGGTGTTCCAGGGTATGTTATTTATTACCCTCCCTTTTAATTTTTTCTCCTCCACCCCTAGGGCCTAGATGAGTCAGGAATATTTCTGGGGTTCTCTATGTTCTTCACCATAACAGATGTTGTGGTTGCATCTCACAGGGTGAGGGGCCCGGCCCCAACTTTAACAAGCAACAGTCCAGCCATGCCAGAGCTGATTCGGATGGCCTGTGTGAATTGGTTTGCAGACCTGGTGTGAGGTCCTTCCTTCCTGTCTGTGAATTCTCTGCAGCTCCTTCAGTGATGCCTAATGAGCATGGGGGCTGGTGATATATGTTAATTTAATAGTAAATTCACACGTTCAACAAATAGAATGCTTTCATTTCAAAAATAAAACTTACTCATTTTATATTTTCAAATATGAAGCTATAAGATTTTTATATTTATCAAAAGGGCATATGCATTTTAAAGGATTGAGAAAGGGTGCTTCCTATCTGCGCCCTGAATGGGTCACAGGCAGACTTTGATCCTTTGAGCTGTACAGCAGTCTTCAGCCACAGTCAGCCTCCTCTGCTTACCCCAGGTGTGCTGCACATGATCATTTCCTTAGAGCAGCATGACCTGCATTGCCCAATACCATAGACATAAACCACACGTGGCTATTGAGCTTTGAAATGAAGCTAGTCCAGACAGATGTGCTCGGAGTGCAAAATACACACTGGATTTTGAAAACATGTTACCAAAAAAGAAGAATGTAAAATACTTCATTAATAATTTTATATGATTAGATGTTGAAATGATAATATTTTGGCTATATCGGGTTAAGGAAAACATATTATTAAAATTAATTTCACCTGTTTTCCTTTTCTTAATGTGGTTACTAGAAAATTTTTAATTATATATATGTGGCTTCCATCTGTGGTTCACATTACATTTGTATTGGACAGCACTGCTCTGGACAATCCCTACTGCACCTTAACCTGAGGAAAAAAAGACAATACACTGGTAGTCAGAAGAGATTCAGTGGATGTAGCGGGCTGGGGAAGGAGGATCAATTCTTTGCTTAAGAAATAAACTTTTACAAGATCTAGAATTAAAAGTGCATACCAAGAAAGAAAGAGAGGAGGGGAGAACAAAGGACAGGAAGGGGAACGTGAGGGAAGGAGAGGGAAAGGCAGGGGAGGGGAAGGAAAAACATCAAAGGACAAGGACCTCTGTCTCAGTCAATTCAGGCTGTGATAACAAATTACCATAGACTTAAACAGCAAACATTTATTCTCACAGTTCTGGAGGCTGGGAAGTCCAAGATCAAGATGCCAGCAGATTTGGTATCTGGTGAGATCCTGCTTCCTAGTTCATAGGCGGTTGTCTTCTTGCTGTATCCTCACATGGTAGAAGGGTAAAGAAGCTCTCTGGGGTCTCTTTTAAATGAGCACTAATCTCATCCATGTGGGCTTCACCCTCATGACCTAATCACCTCCCAAAGGCCCCACCTCCAAATACCATCAGCTTGAGGGTTAGGATCTCAACACAGAAATTAGCAGGGGTGGGGGGTGGACATAAACATTCAGTCTATAACAACCTCTAACCTTATTCTATCCCTCAAGTCTCCTCTCCTCCGCAAACCCTCCCAATGACCCCAGCCAGACTGACTGGCCCACAGTTTCCCTGCTATCACATCTGTCGTCTGAACACCATTTAGCAGTTTGGGTCAGTTCCAGAAGCACATTCTGTGGCCTGCTCTGTGTGAGGCATTGTATGGCACCAAGGGAGAACCACAGTAACGACATGTCTGCCCCGAGGCAGTCAGCCTAGTGGAGAAGCAGACATGGAAACAGCACTGGCCATACCAACCTCCCCGTGCTGGGGACTGCACACTGAGAGCTGTCTGCTCCTCCAATTCTCTCTTCACCCCCAGCTGGACTGAAAGCCTTAGAGTGGGTGGCATGTCTTATTTCTTCTGCCTCCATCGCTGAGCTGCGATATTCATAAAATGCTAACTTATTGGAAAAGGTTTGCGATATAGTGGCTTTAAAATCAGGTGACTGCAACTACTGAGCCTGTGCATCTGGAGCCTGTGCTCCACAACAAGAGAGGCCGCGACAGTGAGAGGCCCACGGACTGCAATGAAGAGTGGCCCCCGCTCGCAGCAACTAGAGAAAACCCTCGCACAGAAATGAAGACCCAACACAGCCAAAAATAAATAAATAAATTTATAAAATCAGGTGACTGGGACTTCCCTGATGGCGCAGTGGTTAAGAATCCGCCTGCCAATGCAGGGGACACGGGTTCGAGCCCTGGTCCAGGAAGATCCCACATGCCGTGGAGCAACTAAGCCCGTGGGCCACAACTCCTTATCCTGCGCTCTAGAGCCCGTGAGCCACAACTACTGAGCCCATGTGCCACAACTACTGAAGCCCGCGCGCATAGAGACTGTGCTCCGCAACAAGAGAAGCCACTGCAAGGAGAAGACTGCGTGCAGCAGCAAAGACCCAATGTAGCCACAAAAAAAAAAAAATCAGATGACTAGGTTCAAATCCCAGCTCTGCCACTTAAACTAGCTGTGTGGTTTTTTTTTTTAAACATCTTTATTGGAGTATAATTGCTTTACAATGGTGTGTTAGTTTCTTCTTTATAACAAAGTGAATCAGCTATACATATACATATATCCCCATGTTTCCTCCCTCTTGCTTCTCCCTCCCACACTCCCTATCCCACCCCTCTAGGTGGTCACAAAGCACCAAGCTGATCTCCCTGTGCCATGCGGCTGCTTCCCACTAGCTATCTATTTTACATTTGGTAGTGTATATATGTCCATGCCACTCTCTCACTTCGTCCCAGGTTACCTTTCCCCCTCCCCGTGTCCTCAAGTCCATTCTCTACATCTGCGTCTTTATTCCTGTCCTGCCCCTAGGTTCTTCAGGACCTTTTTTTTTTTTTTGCATTTATTGTTTGTAGATTTTTTGATGATGGCCATTCTGACTGGTGTGAGGTGATACCTCACTGGAGTTTTAATTTGCATTTCTCTAATGATTAGTGATGTTGAGCATTCTCTCATGTGTTTGCTGGCAATCTGTATATCTTCTTTGGAGAAATGTCTATTTTGTTTTTTAACCTTAGGCAAGTTTTTGACCTGTCGGTGCCTCAGCTTCCGCATCTGTCAACTAGAGAAAAAAACAGTACCTACCTAGTAGAGGCCCTGCATTAAATGAGCTGAGCTGTAAAAGTCTTTAACATAGTCTGACACATATTAACAGCTAAATAAGTACTAGCAATAGATATTTAAGTACTAGCGATAGATATTATCAGCCTCTGCCACCTGATATGATGGGGTGATAGGATAGGGTGGGCAGGGGAGAAGGAGTCCAAGATAAGTCCGAGGTTATACTCAGGTGAGTGGAGGAAGTGGTGCCTTTAACAGAAGTAGACAACACAGGAGGAGGAGCTGCTTTCAAAGGGAAGGTGGAGAATTTGATTTTAGATTTATAGCCTGGTAGTCAGCCAAGGGATTTATCCAACAGGCAGTTAATTCAGGATTGGCAAGAGGTCTGGGCCGCAGACAGATTTATGAGTCAGTGCAAAGTAGTAATTAGAGCTAGGAAGCACCGAACACCTGGAAAGAAGTGGTGAGTGCTGGAGTCTGGGCACACACCCAGAGCAGGAACACACCTTCAGGCAGAGCCAATGCCTGCCACGGGGAAGGAGGAGACCACTAGACAGCAAGATCTGAAAGGCCCTGAAAAGTCCCCCATTACACACCTACTTAAAACAAAAACCCCCTCCTCCACTGGCCTGAAAAGCACAAGATCATACCCATGCAGTGGATGAACCCCAGGAAGCCTCGATTAATGTGCCCCTAACTCCAGGGGGGCTGAGGGTCTCAAAACTCGGGTGAGGAGCCATGGACTCCCGTCTGCGGGCTGATGGGCAAATGTCACTTGGCAGTGGCATGGATGAGGCCATCCAGGAGGGAGAGGCGGTCACAGGAAATGAGCCGCGGAACGTTGGGCGACTTCGGGGGAAAACGCGCACAGACTCAAACCGTTTGCGGCCTGGGAAGCATTCGATGATGTGCAGCTCACCCAGACCCGGTCTGGAGCCACTGGCCATTCTGACCAGTCTCTCCGGTGCCCAAACACCCGTCTCGCCATAAATCCGAGACCGCAAAGGCCTGGCGAGGGTCCCGCCGAGATGCGAAGCGCGGGGTGACGAGCGAGGAACGAACGCTACCTGCTCAACCGACACTTCCTGCTTCCCGCGGGACACGGACGCTTCGCTTTCTCAGATAAGAGTCAACGGAGAGCGTGTTCGTGCGCCCATCAGGTCCGGGTCGCGGCCGAGCTTCTGGGGCGGGGAGACGCCACCGGGGCGGGGGTCACCGGGCCGGGGCGGGGGTCACCGGGCCGGGGCGGGGCTGGGCGGAGGTCCGGACGCGCACGCGCGGAGCACCGGCCGCGCCAACGTCCGCGCCAACGTCCGCCCCGCGAGTCCGCCGGACACAGCGGCCGTTGGGCGGTTGACGCCGCGGCGCGGGCAGGACGAGGACCCAGACAAGCCAGCCAGCCCCGCCAGGACCCGCTCTCGGGGAGCAGGGGACAATGAGCAGGCCAGCAGCAGCCATCCTCAGTTCTCCCTCCAGGGCATCCTTGTAAAGAGCGCAGCCGGGCGTCTTGAGGACCCATGACCACGAGACGAGAGTGGTGGCGTTTATCCTTGTGTTCTGGAGCAAAGAGAATTTAGGCAAAACATGTTTAAGCCAGCCTGGCTGTTTTCTGCAGTAGATTCAGTGGTTCTTGAAAAGCATCTTGGTAGGAAAAAGAAACTGAAAACTGTACCAGGCAAGGGCCGAAGGAGACCGTTCTGTAAAGAGAAGTGCCTCAAATAGCTTCAGATACCTTGATGCTTCCTTAAACCCACTTGTCAAGCTTTTCAAAAACTCACTGTACGATTTATCTGTGTTGTACCAATGCAAGTACAAATGGATGTATATTCTGCTTTCAAGAAGTGGATTTTCTTCATCCACTGCCTGCTCCATGAAGGGAAAAGAGTTTAACTGAAGCAGATACCTGGTTTCCCAAGTGTAGGAAAGATAAATTTCCTTCCTTGAAACAGCAAGGACAAAAACGTGCCAGCATTCATTTGAGGATTTTATCACAGGTGGTCCGGCCTCCCTGAGATTACTGGGCAAAGTATGTCACTATTGCAGGAGGGCTGTCCTCGTTTTCATAGTGGTGGCTTGCTGTGCTCTGGACAGAACAAGGTTGTGGGCTGGACCTAGGAAATCAGTAAAGGAACTTGGAGGGAATAGCCTGAGGTGTGGGAGGAGCTGCCCAGGATGGTGAGGAGCTGGTGTACGCTGATTGAGCTAATCTGTTACTTACATTGGTGGCATTGTTTTTCTAGCTCAAGACACTGAATGAGCCATATAGCAGATCTGTATGCTTACCGCCTTGAAGAAGCAGTTTTCAGATTATATTCACTCTCTTTCCACAGCAGCAGGTATTGAACTTGGACAGCAAAATTCTGATCTTGGTGTGTCTGCTATAACTTCCTGTGTATGTCACCAGAAAAGAAAACTGCAAGTGGTTGTCAGCTACAAAATGCAGAAAGCTGAGAGTCTCATCAGCTGGAACTTGGCAAACTTGTTTTGCCTACTTTATATTTAAGGACCTCACTGAACTAAGTAAGCTAATGTTACTAACAGTGAAAAAGATTCTCTCTGAATGCCTTCTCTTTATCATGCTCCTTTGCATGTATAAAGAAAAGATTTAAAGCGAAGAAAATGTCTTAAAATAATTATGTTATAAAGATGTCATCTGCTTCTGGTGTATCATAACAGACAGGTACTGAAAAAAATTGGGAAATTCTATGCAATAAATACAGATTTTCTTTTAAGATAAATTTTGACCCCACCAAATATTAGTGAATTCTAGTTATCCATGTGTAAATGTTCCCTTATTTAGATAAAATATTGGTAAAGGAAGAATTTTATAGTCTAAATATAAATTCTGTTTTACTTGGTGTGTTTAGCCTTTTGCTCTTATTACATACTGAATCTTTCCTCAGTTTCCATATCCCTCCAGTAGGTACTTGTTTTTAAAAATTACATACTTTTTTGTTTTTTTGTAAACTTAAGATAACTTTATGCTTGTTTGACTTTGATTTTACTTTATTTTAGATTCAAATGGCATTATTTTATTCCTTTTATGGCTGAGTAATATTCTGTTGTGTGTATATACACCACATCTTCTTAATCCAGTCATCTGTTGGTGGGCACTTGGGTTGCTCCCATGTCTTATCTATTGTAAATAGTGCTGCTATGAATATTGGGGTGCATGTATCTTTTCAAATTAGTGTTTTCATTTTTTCCGGATATATACCCAGGAGTAGAATTGCTAGATCATATGGTAGTTCTATTTTTAGTTTTTTGAGGAACCTCTATACTGTTTTCCATAGAGGCTGCACCAATTTACATTCACACCAACAGTGTACGAAGGTCCCTTTTCTCCACATTCTCTCCAATATTTGTTATTTGTAGATTTTTAATGATAGCTATTCTGACAGGTGTGCGGTGATACCTCATTGTGGCTTTGATTTGCATTTCTCTAATAATTAGCAGTGTTGAGCATCTTTTTATGTGCCTGTTATCCATCTATATGTCTTCTAGAAGGACATTTTAAATAAGATTATTTGTCATGATTTGATATGTTGATTCCCTATGTTTACTGCTATATCGAAAAAAAGCAACTTAGTTTCTTTTTCGCTAGAGTAAGGATTGTGTACATTTAGTCTGCCTTGGTATGTCGAAGAATTAGGAATCCTTTTAGTTTATCCACAAAAGCAACGAATACCTGTTTGGAAAGAGAAAACAAGCTTATACAAGTTAAACATAATTCTTGAAGAATAGATAGATTAAATGCTCAAAAAAAGAAATTGCTGCTAATTAATTATAGTGAGTAGTTTTAAAATATTTTTACCGTTTTTAAATCATATTCCTTGTCTTCTGAATTTTTCTGTTAGATTCCATGAACTGATTCTAAATGCTGCTACCTAATGTTTGGGGCTTGAGAACACAGGTTGATGTTCTGAATGATTTAAAGACTTAGCAGGTCATTAGTATGCACATCTTCATCTAAAATACATAAAAAATTAAGGCACTCTTAATTTTTCATATTTCATATTTATAAAATTTATATTTATATATTTTTAATATCATGTAATCTCTAGTTATATGTATAAGCAATTATGTTCCTGAAGTTTCAACAAAAATATGGCATTTAATTCAATATAATCAATATAGCATTCCTTCAATTGTGTGCCATACTTTCAGGCTGATTTTATAAAGAACATGAAAACCTAGACCATAAAATTACTATTCTTGGGGAAAATGGGAGAACAGAAAGGATTTTGTGGTTGTTTCCTTGCTATTTGTGAAGTTTCTTACATAAGATGCTATGCCTAAAAATTAATTTTACTGGGCTTTTATCATTAGTCTAAATATTGCAGTATAATGAGTGATAATCCATGATGACTGTAAAAACAGACACCTGTTTATTTTAATGCCAACAAGTTTGTTGGCAACTCGCTTGACTTTCTGAGGCTCTCAGTTATCAAAGAATTATTAATTAACTCAGTAAAATGTTAGATAATGCAGAGTCATCTCCTAAGATGGAAGTGAATTTAAGGGAACTATGGAAGTAATTCCATAAAACCTATAGAAATATTTGCCACCATAACTTCAACAAAGTAATTCTATTCATTGACTTTTTCTCTCTATGCGTGTGCTCAAAAATGAAGATTGGTTGTATTTAGATCTACTGTGTTAAGGTGAGAGTGGCCAAATACTTGCAGCCAGTATACTTATAGGTTAAGGTTCAAAAGGCATAAACACTCAATATTTTTAATACCCAAAGCATATTTAAAAATTCTCCAGTCTGGAGTATTCTAACATAAATGTTCAAATACTGAACAATAGCTAATATCAAATTTCTTTTTGTACAATATTTTTACTTTATACAAACAAGCTGATTTTGCACATGGCATCACCATAAATCCATTCAAGTCAATAAATCCTTTTTGAATTCCCACTCATTCCCTTTCACCTTTTTCTTTTGAGGTGCCCCCTTCTCTATCCATCATTTTCAAAAACTGGAGCTGCCTGTCTGAGGGTCACGTGAAGGGTGAAGAGGGTGGTAGGCTAAGCGGGAATTTGCAATTAGGGATGCAATTTACATACAATGCAGGCAGTCAGTAGTTTTTGTTGGAACTATAGCAAAGAAAATAATAACTACAATAATAACTACAATAATAATAACCAATATTTGCATGCCACTGTCCAGTTTCCAAAACATTTTCGCATGCTCCACCCAGCTTAAGCCTCATAGTTTGCCTCTGGGTACTTAATAAAATCTCACTTTGTAATTTTTACTGAATCATTCATTATATCCAGCTGTCAGTTTCTTGAGGGCAGTGACGGTGTCTTGTATTTTATGAACGTACACACACATAAGCCCCCTGGAAGTAAATGTTCTTAAACTGATTGCCAAGTGGTTAAGAGCTTCAAGTGGAAGATTTGCTGGATTTTATGATGAAAGAGCTATTAAGACTGTTAAGGAGACCAATGACACCATCAGAGAGAACAGTAGGAAAATCTGTGGCAAATGGGCCAAAGTAAGGGGATTGGACACAGGGAGACCAGGAAGAGAAGATTCCAGGAATCCCCCTTGGAAGGATTAATCCTGGGCCAAAGCTCTTCATTATTTTTAATGGCTAAATTGTTTTCCATAATATCTGTATATCATAGTCAACTATTTTTTCCATTGAAGTGCATTTGTCCTATTACAATGAGGAATGTGTATCCTAAATTTTTGGTAGTATAAGCAATGCAAATTTATAGGCATGAAGTTGAATATAATAGTTAAATCCTAGTTCTTATTCCTAATTCTATTTATTTGAATTTTCTATTTTTTTTTCCTTAAGCAGACTTGTTAAATATTTAATTATTAGATTTTCCCAAAAAAGTTTTTGGTTTTTTTTATCAATTCTACTCTTTTCCCATTTTCTAAATATTTTTTCTGCTTCTATCTTGTTATCCCTATTCCTACATTTTCTGGATTTCTTTTTCTTTTTCTGCCTTCTTGAGTTGAAAGTTAGCTCTTTTATTTTCAATCATTCTAGATTAAAAATAAAACATTTCAAGTTATAAAATTTCCCCCTCAATATAGTTTTAGTCACATATCATAGGTTTTGACATAGAACCTTTTCATTGTCATTTATTTTTATGTCTATATTTTCTGTTTTTAGTCTTTCTTTGAGCCTGAGTGTTAAGAATTTTTTAAAATTTATTTCTATTTATTTATTTTTTGGCTGCATTGGGTCTTTGTTGCTGTGCGCAGGCTTTCTCTAGTTGCGGCGAGTGGGGGCTTCTCTTCATTGTGGTGCACTTCTCATTGCGGTGGCTTCTCTTGTTGCGGAGCACAGGCTCTAGGCACGTTGGCTTCAGTAGTTGTGGCACACAGGCTCAGTAGTTGTGGCTCGCAGGCTCAGTAGTTGTGGCGCACGGGCTCAGTTGCTCCATGGCATGTAGGATCTTTCCAGACCAGGGCTCGAACCCATGTCCCCTGTATTGGCAGGTGGACTCTTAACCACTGTGCCACCAGGTAAGTCCCAAGAATTTTATTTTAAAATTTATCTGTGGCTAGATGTCTTTTGTTTGTCTTTTTATAATTTCCAATTAATATTGATTGCATTGTGATCACTAATGATTATTCAAAGGGAAAATGACTAGAAAATGAAATAAGAAACAAACTGTGGTGGGGGTGGGGAACATATGCATGAGACATAGCCTTAAAGGGTAAAGAAAAATAATGAAAACAAGGCACAAATAAGAAGAGGAAGTGAGAGGGCTCAAGTGGCTGGACAGAGCAGAGAACTGAGTCTGTCAGTTACTAGCATGGCAGGAGGTTTGGATTGTTTAATATGGTACATGATGCAAGACAGTGTTAGGAGACCAGAATGACATAGGGAAGGGAGAGTAATGCGCAAGAAAGACAGTCCTCAAAGAAAATCCAGATGCTCTTGTTGAGAAGGCTCTTTGAAGACTACCAAGAAATGCCTGACTTGATCTGCTCTAATGGTTTAAGTGTTAAGATGATAATATTTTCCTGCACCATCCCTTGATATTTTAGCTTCTTGGGTGGACTTACTATTTCTGTATCTTCCACTAAATTGGAGGGATGAATTTCAACATAGAAAATGAGCCAAGAGCCCAAACTGAGGAACCCATCCCACTCGTACTATTTTCTTCATCCAACAGTCATTTTTGAGTTCCTGTTATGACCAGTACTGTGCCATATGATAAACACAAAGGGTCATCAGCTTCTGAACGTCTAACTTATTCACAGCCCATAGATGTATGCCAATTCTCTTTTTGCTGACCTGAAAGGAGAGAGAGAACGAGTGACTGGCCAAGGTAGCAGTTATTTCGCAGCCAGAAGAAAATTCCATATACCCACTATCTACCTACAATACCAGTCACCAGGGGAGCAGGAGAAGAGATGCGTTCCCTGAGCCACTCCCTAATTATTTCTTTCAGTGAGGGGTTTCATTAATGAAGCTTGCCCAGAAATGTCATGGCATCCACAAGTCCCTAGGGAGGCATTGGTACTTAGTGGTGACCAGCCAGGATGCTGGAGCGAGGCTGCCTGGGTTTGAGTCCTGGCTTTAGTACTTCTAGAGTATGATCTTGGGCAAGTTTCTTAAACTCTCATGCCTCAGTGTTCTGGACCTGTAAATGGGTACTATAATAGTCCTTGCTTCATTAGATTGATTTGAGGATTAAATGAGCTAATACTTAGAACAGTGCCTGGCACATAGTGAGCACTCAATAAAAATGAACTCTTATTATTCCAGAATGCAGGTGCCTTCACCAGTGCAGAGTCACGGAGGCATTGCTGGTCCTGCAGAGAGAAGCTACCAAAGAGAACACAGACACAGGATGCTCAAGTTAAACAAAGCCACAGCATCATGCAGTCCTTTTAATTAAAAAATTAAATAGCTGTCTAGAAAGTTGTGAAGCAAATTGGAGAGAGGCCAAGACTTCAGTAGAAATCACTGAAAGGGATTTTGTACTTAAAGACTTTCCTTTGAGCAAGTGCCTAAGTAAAAGTTAGCAACTGTCTGTGATGAGCACTGAGAGCCCTGAAATAAGTATTGGGACTCCTAGCAGGACAAGAACAGCATAGATCACCCAGAAGAGGGTCCAGAAAGAACATAGACTATCCTCTGAGCCACAGTGGATAGGCTTATTATCAGTTCTTGATAGACCCACTCTAAAATCTTTAGGATAAAGCTCATTACAGTATGGATTTAGTCATTCTTTTTAAAAGAGCATCCATTTTGTCTTTATAAAGTCATGGGTGAACCAGGCTTTGTGCTAGACATTGGAAACACATGGTGAACAAGACAGACCCTGCCCGCATGGAGTTTATGATCCAGGAGAGACTTGACATTAACCAAGTAATCACACAAATGTCATTGCAAGCTTTGTTAAATGCTCAGAAGAAATATGAAATGGTCAGTGAAGATAATATCAGGGACTTGGGAGTCTGGCAGCTTTCTGAGAGAGCAACAGCAATGCCACGGCCTGAGGACAAGGGGACATTGCCTGGGCAAGAACTGCAGCAGATGGTGCCAGGGAATAGCATGCTTGAAGGCTCTGCGGTGGGAAATGAGGGGTGTGAGCCAGCGACTGGGAGAAAAGGCCTGTGCGGGGAGCATGTCAGTGGGATGGAGAGCCTGCCAGGCAGGGCCATGTTAACATCTTTGCTTTCTTCCAAATACAGGGCAGGTCACTGAGGGGTTTAGGCACACGCATTTGACATTGACATATGCAGATTTGTGTTTTCAACGGATCCTTCCAGTTGCAGTGTGGAAGCAAGTTTGAGGGACTAGAATGGAAAAGCGAAGTCTATTTTGGGAGGCTTTCAACCTGGCTGTTAGAGTCAAGGTTATGGTGCCCACAGCCAAATACAGAGACCCCTTTACTGAGTCGGATCCCCAAAGGCTCATACCTATCTGGGTGCTCCATGTGCTACAGTGACACCCAAACCATAGGAGTCCATGTGATCACAGTGAAACTTTTATTTAGGTAAATTTAGTTGAATGAAAAACGTGTCAATAACATTAGCCATATAGAAGTTTGTGAAAATAATGGGTTTGACCTAGTGAAATAAGCTGGGAATGTGAGACTGAAATGATTAGCTGATGTGCTGGGGTTTGAAGAGGCTGCCTGATTTCAGGACAACTGAGCGATAGAGGAATTAAACAGATGAAGATGAAATTACTTTACCAATTTTATTAAAAGCAAAGTTGAAGAATTGGCTTAGGGCTGTGGGCAAGCCCATGTTGCACATACTTCACTTCTGCATTCAACCTGCCCTGATCGTAGTGGGCCCTGTGACTGGGGCAGGTGGTGCAATATGGGGCCTGTTTGGGGGACTTTTGCCTTTGGGGGCTCCTTCCTCCATAAACAAATATTAGAAATTATATTTTATGGCTGAATTGGTACAAAAGTATAATCCAGGGTGGTTTATATTCATTTTTTCTTCTGATTTTAAAAGGAAAGAAAACATTTCATGACCCTCTAAACTGGGGTACGTCAGCCCAGCAGAGGGCAGAATCCTAGAGTCGCAGGCAGGTGGGTCCTGAGATGGAGGAGAGGGCATTTGAGCTGAAAGTGCCAGTAATGGACAGTGCTACTCTCATAGTGTCCGCCCATGGAACATGACTGGCTGTCCCTCCAGCAAAGTGCACTAGGATCCAAATAAACGTTCTGGTCCTGGCTGACCACATTTGTGTACCAGCAGATTCCAGTTCCCATAGATCCATGTACCAAACGGCATTAAGAAATACAGTCTGGGGCTTCCCTGGTGGCGCAGTGGTTGCGCGTCCGCCTGCCGATGCAGGGGAACCCGGTTCGCGCCCCGGTCTGGGAGGATCCCACATGCTGCAGAGCGGCTGTGCCCGTGAGCCATGGCCGCTGAGCCTGCGCGTCCGGAGCCTGTGCTCCACAACGGGAGAGGCCACAACAGAGGGAGGCCCGCATACCACAAAAAACGTGAGCCATGGCCGCTGAGCCTGCGCGTCCAGAGCCTGTCCTCCGCAACGGGAGAGGCCACAACAGAGGGAGGGCCCCATACCACAAAAAAAAAAAAAAAAAAAAAAAAAGAAATACAGTCTGGTAGCCAGAAATAATGTCAGTGTGTTTTCCAGTCTTTGTGTCTCCTGAAGAATGTGCATTGAAATCTGTAACTCATCACACTTCCAGAAAGCCTGTTTCCTCCTAATTCGGTCAAGCCCTGCAACTAACTGCCCTTACTGCAAACCCACCTATCTAACCCTAGTCTGGCTTGTCTGTCTTCCCCAACTCTTTCTTCCTTTTGTTTCCTCCCCACCATTAACCTGCTTGTTCTCCAGGAAGGGAAGCACAGAGACCCGTGGGGAGGGGGAAGTGCCCCTCCCTGTGAGGGGTAGAGAGGAGGAAGGAGGAAGGGGCGAGGAGGGCTCACCTACTGCATCAGTCTTTGCCCTGTCACACCGCAGAAGCCAGAAGCCTTAAAAACTAGCCCGTTTTGTTACAATGACAATAGACCATGTCTAATAGAAATAGAAATGCCCTATAGCAGGGCCCAGCTGTCTCTGGAGATGCAGGTGAGCCAGTGGGCACAGGAGGGGCCGGGTAGGGGGCGGGGAGTGGCAGAGAGGCCACACCCCCGTTTTTGACTGGAAGAAGAGAAGGGCAGTATTATCCAGCCCTCCATGTGCCCGTTTGTCTTAGCTCCTGGGGTAGAGAGCAACTGCGTGGCAGAAGAATGCTATGGAATTCTTGGCCAGCCACTTGGTGGGCAGAACCGAGGGCTCCACTGCATGGATGAACCAGAATTCAAAAACAACAACATCAAGTACAGATTGTAAATTATAGGCAAAAGCTATGGAAATGTTTGAGGAAAGCAGTACCCTTTAAACAATTCTGTCCTAAGGGGCCTTATTTCTGTCTGGGTGTTTGATTTGTTACACATGGACAAGTGGTATATGTGTGTTTCAACAGCTGGTGCTTTTAGACTCCAGAGGGTGGTTCCATGAAATCTCCAGGCCTGTGATGCAGCCCAGCGCCCAACATGACCTGCATTTCCAGGGAGGATGAGAAGTCCATAGTTTTACATCTTTGAGCAAACAGGATCAATGCCTACTGATAAGGCAAGACCTCAAGAAATATCTAACTCCAAGGGATAACTGCCCATTTTCACATGGTAGGAGAAACCATATCTCTGTATTATTACAAGCTCAAACAAGCCCTGGAAGGAACTCTGTGTTATTAAATCTTAAGGAACAGTTGGTGTTCTATATATACACATTTCTACTCACCAGGGAGACACTGCAGCTCCATCTGCTTGAAAAAGATGTCGAAATAACCTGGACCTGGAATTGCCAACACATCTCAGGAGGGTGGTGCTGGGTCTTTCTACCAAGCAGGTTCCATCAGTGGTGAAACTAAGCCAACCCAGCGAGGGGCTAGAAGGCACTCAGAGTCAGGCCATACAATTTTTAAAAACGTGATGGATAAAAGCTAGGGGATAAATTACCATGACATTTAAAAGCTGCAATCGTTTCTATTTCACAGGCAGTGAAAACTTTATTACTCTGTTAGGGTAGACTATTCCAGCATTCCAAGGAAACTGAGAATTATTCTCTGTCTCACAGGTGGTTGAGGAAATAAGAATGAGAAATTACAAATAGGAATCTCATAGGGCACAGACTCACTTGTACAAAACATGTAACTATCTTTGGGTGCCTCAGAACCTCATTTGTAAAATGGAGATTTGATTCCTACCTCAAAGATTATCACAATGGAGGGCCTTCAAGATGGTGGAGGAGTAAGATGTGGAGATCACCTTCCTCCCCACAAATATATCAAAACTAAATCTAGGGCTTCCATGGTGGCGCAGTGGTTGAGAGTCCGCCTGCCGATGCAGGGGACACGGGTTTGTGCCCCGGTCCGGGAAGATCCCACATGCCACGGAGCAGCTGGGCCCGTGAGCCATGACCGCTGAGCCTGTGCATCTGGAGCCTGTGCTCCGCAACGGGAGAGGCCACAACAGTGAGAGGCCCGCGTACTGCAAACAAACAAACAAAAAAACTAAATCTACATGTGGAACAACTCCTACACAACACCTACTGAACGCTGGCAGAAGACCTCAGACTTCCCAAAGGGCAAGAAAATCCCCGTGTACATGGGTAGAGCAAAAGAAAAAAGAAAAAACAGAGACAAAAGAATAGGGATGGGACCTGCACCTCGGGGAGGGAGGTGTGAAGGAGGAAAGGTTTCCACACACTAGGAAGACCCTTCACTGGTAGGGACAGGGGTTGGTGGGGAGAAGCATCAGAGTCACGAAGGAGAGCACAGCATCAGGGGTGCAGAGAGCAAAGTGGAGAGATTCCAATACTTCACTGGCGGAGATGGGGTGAGCCGGGGGGGAAGCTTCAGAGCCACGGTGGAGAGCGCAGCAACAGGGGTGTGGAGGGCAAAGCGGAGAGATTCCCGCACAGAGGATCATTGCCGACCAGCACTCACCAGCCCGAGACACTTGTCTGCTCACCCGCCAGGGCAAGTAGGGGCTGGGAGCTGAGGCTTGGACTTCGGAGGTCAGATCCCAGGGAGAGGACTGGGGTTGGCTGCATGAACACAGCCTGAAGGGGGCTAGTGCACCACAGCTAGCTGGGAGGGAGTCTGGGGAAAAGTCTGGACCTGCCTAAGAGGCAAGAGACCATTGTTTTGGGGTGTGTGAGGAGAGGGGATTCCTTCCCCGTCTGCACACAGAAGGCAGAACACCACCTAAATGATCTCCAGAGACCAGCATGAGCCACAGCTATCAGCTCGGACACCAGAGAGGGACACCAGAGACGGGTATGAAACGCTAACACTGCTGCTGCAGCCACCAAGAATCCTGTGTGCAAGCACAGGTCAGTATAAACACACACACACACACACACACACACACCCCAGGAGCCTGTGCAGCCCGCCACTGCCAGGGTCCTGTGATCCAGGGACAACTTCCCCAGGAGAACACATGGTGTGCCTCAGCCTGTTGCAACATCATGATGGCCTCTGCCGCTGCAGGCTGCCCCACATTCCAATCATAACTACCGTACCCCTCCCTCCCCCAGGCATGAGTGAGCAAGAGCCCTCTAATCAGCCACTCCTTTACCACCCACCTGTCTGGGTGGGGAACAGATGCCTGAGGGTGACCTACACGCAGAGGTAGGGCCAAAACCGAAGCTGAACCCCAGGGACTGTGCAAACAAAGAAGAGAAAGGGAAATTTCTCTGTGCAGCCTTAGGAGCAGCAGATTAAATCCCAACAATCAATTTGATATACCCTGCATCTGTGGGATACCTGAATAGACAACGAATCATCCCAAAACTGAGGCAGTGGACTTTGGGAGCAACAGTAGACTTGGGGTTTGCTGTCTGCGACTGACTTGTTTCTGATTTTTATGTATATCTTCGTATGGTTTTTAGCACTTGTTATCATTGGTGGATTTGTGTATTGGTTTGGTTGCTCTCTTTTTTAAATTATTATTACTTTTTAAATTTTTTTATTTAAATTTTTTTAATTTTTCATTTTAGTAATTAAAATATTTATTTATTTATTTTCTTTCTTTTTTTTCCCCTTTTCTTCTGAGCCGTGTGGCTGACAGGGTCTTGGTGCTCCAACCTGGTGTCAGGCCTGAGCCTCTGAGGTGGGAGAGCCGAGTTCAGGACACTGGACCACCAGAGACCTCCCGGCCCCATGTAATATCAATCAATGAGAGCTCTCCCAGAGATCTCCATCTCAACGCTAAGACCCAGCTCCACCCAACAGCCAGCAAGCTCCAGTGCTGGATGCCCCATGCCAAACAACTAGCAAACAGGAACACAACCCCACCCATTAACAGAGAGGCTGCCTAAAATCATACTAAGTTCACAGACACCCCAAAACACACCACTGGACACAGCCCTGCCCACCAGGAAGACAAGGTCCAGCCCCACACACCAGAACACAGGCACCAGTTCCCTCCACCAGGAAGCCTACACAAGCCACTGAACCAACCTTACCCACTGAGGGCAGACACCAAAAACAATGGGAGCTATGAACTACAGCCTGTGAAAAGGAGACCCCAAACACAGTAAGTTAAGCAAAATGAGAAGACAGAGAAATAAGCAGCAGATGAAGGAGCAAGGTAAAAACCCACCAGACCAAACAAATGAAGAGGAAATAGGCAGTCTACCTGAAAAAGAATTCAGAGTAATGATAATAAAGATGATCCAAAATCTTGGGAATACAATAGAGAAAATACAAGAAACTTTTAAAAAAAGACCTAGAAGAGCTAAAGAGCAAACAAAGATGAACAACACAATAAAAAGAAATTTAAAATTCTCTAGAAGGAATCAATAACAGAATAACTGAGGCAGAAGAATGGATAAGTGACCTGGAAGATAAAATGGTGGAAATAACTACCACAGAGCAGAATAAAGAAAAAATAATGAAAAGAATTGAAGACAGTCTCAGAGACCTCTGGAACAACATTAAACGCAGAAACATTTGAATTATAGGGGTCCCAGAAGTAGAAGAGAAAAAGAAAGGGTCTGAGAAAATATTTGAAGAGATTATAGTTGAAAACTTCCCTAACATGGGAAAGGAAATAGTCAAGTCCAGGAAGCACAGAGAGTCCCATATAGGATAAATCCAAGGAGAAACATGCCAGGACACATATTAATCAAACTATCAAAAATTAAATACAAAGAAAAAATATTAAAAGTAGCAAGGGAAAAGCAACAAATAACATACAAGGGAATCCCCATAAGGTTAACAGCTGATCTTTCAGCAGAAAATCTGCAAGCCAGAAGGGAGTGGCAGGACACATTTAAAGTGATGAAAGGGGAAAACCTACAACAAGATTACTCTACCCAACAAGGATCTCATTCAGATTCGAGGAGAAATTAAAACCTTTACAGACAAGCAAAAGCTAAGAGAATTCAGCACCACCAAACCAGCTTACAACAAATGCTAAAGGAATTTCTCTAGGCAGGAAACACAACAGAAGGAAAAGACCTACAAAACAAACCCAAAACAATTAAGAAAATGGTAGTAGGAACATACATATCGATAATTACCTTAAATGTAAATGTATTAAATGCTCCAACGAAAAAACATAGACTGGCTGAATGGATACAGAAACAAGACCTGTATATATGCTGTCTACAAGAGACCCACTTCAAACCTAGGGACACGTACAGACTGAAAGTGAGGGGATGGAAAAAGATACTCCATGCAAATGGAAATCAAAAGAAAGCTGGAGTAGCAATACTCATATCAGACAAAATAGACTTTGTTGTTGTTGTTGTTGGGGTATGGACTTTAACACTGTATTTTGAAGTCCTGTTATTAAATAAATCACTTTTAGGATTTTTAAGTATTTCTGATAAATTATCCCATTTATCATTATTTTTGGTAATACTTCTTTCTTTCTTTCTTTTTTTTGCTGTGAATTGTATACTTCTTTCTTGAAATCTATGTTGTCTGATGTTTCTATAGTCACACTCTCTCTCTACTTATTGTTTGAATGGTTTATAATTTGTCTTTTTACTTTCAATCCAGACAAAATAGACTTTAAAATAAAGACTATTACAAGAGACAAAGAAGGACACTGCATAATGATCAAGGGATCAATCCAAGAAGAAGATATAACAATTGTAAATATTTATGCACCCAACATAGGAGCACCTCAATACATAAGGCAAACGCTAGCAGCCATAAAAGGGGAAATCAACAGTAACACAATCATAGTAGGGGACTTTAACACCCCACTTTCACCACTGGACAGATCATCCAAAATGAAAATAAATAAGGAAAAAAGAAAGAAAATAAATAAGGAAACACAAGCTTTAAATGACACAATGGACCAAATAGACTTAATTGATATTTATAGGCCATTCCATCCAAAAGCAGCAGAATACATTTTCTTCTCAAGTGCTCATGGAACATTCTCCAGGATAGATCATATCTTGGGTCACAAATCAAGCCTTAGTAAATTTAAGAAGATTGAAATTGTATCAAGTATCTTTTCCAACCACAACTATGAGACTAGATATCAATTACAGGAAAAAAAACTATAAAAAATACAAAACACATGGAGGCTAAACAATACACTACTAAATAACCAAGCGATCACTGAAGAAATCAAAGAGGAAATTTAAAAATACCTAGAAACAAATGACAATGAAAACAT
>NC_041215.1:104467673-104468700 GCF_002837175.3 Physeter macrocephalus
ACAACAAAAAAAAAACCCCAAAGTTAGCAGAAGGAAAGAAATCCTAAAAATCAGATCAGAAATAAATGAAAAAGGAATGAAGGAAACAAAGCAAAAATCAATAAAACTAAAAGGTGGTTCTTTGAGAAGATAAACAAAATTTATAAACCATTAGCCAGACTTATCAAGAAAAAGAGGGAGAAGACTCAAATCAACAGAATTAGAAATGAGAAAGGAGAAGTAACAACTGACACTGTAGAAATACAAAGGATCATGAGAGATTACTACAAGCAACCAGACAAAGATACTACAAAAAAAGAAAATTACAGACCAATATCACTCGATGAACATAGATGCAAAAATCCTCAACAAAGTACTAGCAAACAGAATTCAACAGCACCTTAAAAGGATCATACACCATGATCAAGTGGGGTTTATCCCAGGGATGCAAGGTTTCTTCAATATATGCAAATCAATCAATGTGATACACCACATTAACAAATTAAGGAATAAAAACCATATGATAATCTCAGTAGATTCAGAAACAGCTTTTGACAAATTTCAACACCTATTTATGATAAAAACTCTCCAAAAAATGGGCATACAGGGAACCTGCCTCAACATAATACAGGCCATATATGGTGAACCCACAGCCAACATCGTTCTCAATGGTGAAAAACTGAAACCATTTCCACTAAGATCAGGAACAAGACAAGGTTGCCCCCTCTCATTACCATTATTCAACATAGTTTTGGAAGTTTTAGCCACAGCAATCAGACAAAAAAAAGAAATAAAAGGAATCCAAATGGGAAAAGAAGAGGTAAAACTGTCACAGTTTGCAGATGACATGATACTATACATAGAAAATCCTAAAGATGCCACCAGAAAACTACTAGAACTAATCAATGAATTTGGTAAGGTTGCAGGATACAAAATTAATGCACATGAGGGTGGGAGGGAGGGAGACACCAACAACGAAAAATCAGAAAGAGAAATTAAGGAAACACTCCCATTTACCATTGCAACAAAAAGAATAAAATACCTAGGA
>NC_041215.1:104468737-104487020 GCF_002837175.3 Physeter macrocephalus
TACTATACATAGAAAATCCTAAAGATGCCACCAGAAAACTACTAGAACTAATCAATGAATTTGGTAAGGTTGCAGGATACAAAATTAATGCACATGAGGGTGGGAGGGAGGGAGACGCAAGAGGGAAGAGATAAGGGAACATATGTATATGTATAACTGATTCACTTTGTCATAAGGCAGAAACTAACACACCACTGTAAAGCAATTATACTCCAATAAAGATGTTAAAAAAAATGCACAGATACAGAGTGAAGTAAGTCAGAAAAAGAAAAACAAATACCGTATGCTAACACATATAAATGGAATCTTAAAAAAAAAAGAAGAACCTAGGTTCTGATGAACATAGGGGCAGAACAGGAATAAAGATGCAGATGAAGAGAGTGGAGTTGATGACGGGGGAGGGGGAAGGGTTAGCTGGGACGAAGTGAGAGAGTAGCTTTGACATATAGACACTACCATATGTAAAATAGATAGCTAGTGGGAAGCAGCTGCATAGCACAGGGAGATCAGCTCAGTGCTTTGTGACTAGAGGGGTGGGATAGGGAGGGTGGGAGGGAGATGCAAGAAGGAGGGGATACGGGGTTATATGTATACATATAGCTGATTCACTTCGTTATACAGCAGAAACGAACACAGCATTGTAAAGTAATTATACTCCAATAAAGATGTTAAAAAATAAAAAGATTATCACAAATATTAAATGAGCTAATAGAGGGAAGCTTTTCACTCAGCATATACTTGAGTACTGAATAAAGGTTAGCTATTACACAACTGTAATTTTTTTTTTTTTTTTTTTTTGCGGTACACGGGCCTCTCACTGTTGTGGCCTCTCCCCTCTCCCGTTGCGGAGCACAGGTTCCGGACGCGCAGGCTTAGCGGCCATGGCTCACGGGCCTGGCCGCTCCACGGCATGTGGGATCTTCCCGGACTGGGGCACAAACCCGTGTCCCCTGCACCGGCAGGCGGACTCTCAACCACTGCGCCACCAGGGAAGCCCGCACATATTTTTGAATAAATGAATCATCTTATTTGATACTCATATTCCTCTCACTCATTCTCATGCAATTCATATGCAAGGATAAAACTACTTGTAAATCTCTGAAACATAATACGCAATTTCAAACTTCCTTGACTTTACACGGTGGTTCCTTCTGCTGAAATGTCCTTTCTTTGTTCTTGTATTCATCCTTCAAAGCCCTGTTTGGGTAAGGAGCACGCAGAGGGATGAGGATGGGAACTGTGGAGGCAGCAAGGCAGGGGAGGGTGGGGCCGTACTGCCTGGCTGGTGAGGTCAGAACTCGGGGCTCAAAGGAAGATTGGAGTCTCTGTAGTGAAATTCTGTCCCAAACCCAGAGCCCTCCCTCTCCTCAAGACAGGAAGCAAAGGGAGGCAGCTTTGAATATCCAACAACCCACTCACCATCTCCATTTGCACCACGTGCATGTTTTTTAGGGTTCCCAAACTTTACATATCCAGATAGAACTTGAAATGTAAAAGACAGCTCCAGTCCCCTGCTAAGCCCAAAAGCTGTGGAGACATTTTTGATTCCACCCCGACACACACACACACACACACACACACACACACACACACACCCCTCACATCCAATCTATCAGCAAATCTGGCCCCTTCTTACCACTCCCCCAATTGTCACCCTAGTCCAAGCCTCATCATCCCTTGACTAGGCCAATGTCATAACTTCTAATTATCTCTCTTTTCCCCCCCTTGCCCCTACCCTTCATTCTCTGCAAACAGCCGAGCCATCTTTTTAAAACTTAAACCCTGTCACCCCCTCCTAAAAGCCCTCCAATGGCTTCCCATCATATTTAGACAGCTCAGCAAAACCTTTACCATGCCTACCAGGCCTCCCTACATGCTCTGGCCCAGACTCTGGTCACTGGCCACTCCTCCAGACTCATTTCCTACCATGTTTCCATCTGGAGCACAGGAAGGAGGTCAAAGACACAGACTTTGGAGCAACTCTGTCACCATTGCCTATGTGACATTGGACAAGTTGCCTAATGTCTCTGTGCCTCAGTTTCTGCATCTTGAAAGTGAAGATGACAATAACATTTTACCAAGCTGTTGTAGGGATTAAGGGAGTCCTGAGAACGGTCTCCAGCCCATAGCAAGTTTATGTACATGTTTCTGGTTTTAAGTAGTTCGAGGTCTTAACCCTTAAATTTGAAGAAACAAGTGAATATAAAAAAAAGATTAAGGGACTTCCCTGGTGGCGCAGTGGTTAAGAATCCGCCTGCCAATGCAGGGGACATGGGTTCCAGCCCTGGTCTGGGAAGATCCCACATGCCGCGGAGCAGTGAAGCCCGTGCGCCACAACTACTGAGCCTGTGTCCTCTTTTCTCTGGGTTCAGTGTTGCTACCCTTCCTGATGAGTTTCTCTCCAATTCTCCTCTCTAATCTTGCCTGACTGTACGCTGCAGAGGAGCTGCCTGAGCCAGGGACGGCAGATAGCTTTCATCTCATGTGCCAGGTTTGATCTGTTGGGAGGAGCAGCCTGGAGCGCCACAGGACAGACAGAGCAGAGATTTATGTTCTCTTCTGCTCTTCCTTCACATTGGCACCTCCGTTTCACTGGTGGAGTGGAGGTGGCAGAGACAGAAGTGGCTCCCCTATAACATACTCCCTTATGACTCCCTTAGGGAATCTTCTCAGGCTCAGGGGACATGGGTTCCAGCCCTGGTCTGGGAAGATCCCACATGCCGCGGAGCAGTGAAGCCCGTGCGCCACAACTACTGAGCCTGTGTCCTCTTTTCTCTGGGTTCAGTGTTGCTACCCTTCCTGATGAGTTTCTCTCCAATTCTCCTCTCTAATCTTGCCTGACTGTACGCTGCAGAGGAGCTGCCTGAGCCAGGGACGGCAGATAGCTTTCATCTCATGTGCCAGGTTTGATCTGTTGGGAGGAGCAGCCTGGAGCGCCACAGGACAGACAGAGCAGAGATTTATGTTCTCTTCTGCTCTTCCTTCACATTGGCACCTCCGTTTCACTGGTGGAGTGGAGGTGGCAGAGACAGAAGTGGCTCCCCTATAACATACTCCCTTATGACTCCCTTAGGGAATCTTCTCAGGCTAAACATTTTTATGACTTTATGTGGCTGTGAGTTATCTTGAGTCAATTTTGGAATCTATCTGTTTCCCCATCTTGGTCCTTTCCAGGTAACTCTAAGGAAAAATAATACAGAGTTTACAATTGTCACATATATTAGAAAGTTCTGAAATAATGCTCCATTATTTCTCCAAAATTCTAGTTCCAAGTGTTAGAAGTGGTTTCCTTTGTTGTTTTTGGTCCTTGTGAAGCCACCACCTATCAAAAACATGCCCCCCAAAACAACAGATAGAATTGCCATAACATGTTGGTATTATCTTCCTAAAATCCCTTCTCTTATTTCAACAGTATAGGTCATAGAGAAGAATGGTGATCCTGAAGTAAATCTACTATTCTACTTGAGGAAAGTCTGTATCCTCATATTTTACTGCAATCGATCTGGATTGGGTGGTGAAAAAAGACCATGCTAAGACTTCTGAAGAAAGTTACTCTGTATTTGCTCTAGGTAAATAAGCTTGTGTTCAATTTGTACAGTCTAGTTGGAGTTCAGAGAATGCATCTAAAAGTGATAGAGGGCTTCCCTGGTGGCGCAGTGGTTGAGAGTCCGCCTGCCGATGCAGGGGACACGGGTTCGTGCCCCTGTCTGGGAAGATCCCACATGCCGCGGAGCGGCTAGGCCCGTGAGCCATGGCCGCTGAGCCTGCGCATCCGGAGCCTGTGCTCCGCAACGGGAGAGGCCACAACAGTGAGAGGCCCGCGTACCGCAAAAAAAAAATAAAAATAAAATAAAAGTGATAGATTTGTGCTTTATTTGCTGTATTTTTCACCTGAGCAAAACCAAAATAATCATCCAGTGAACCACGAGTGTGCTAACTTTGGAAATAACTTTATGACTTTTGAGCCCCATGGTCACCTTGATGATGGTTTTATATTCAGGAGTGTGAATGTAAAAATGTCCAGCCAGGGAATTCCCCAGCGGTCCAGCAGTTAAGACTCCGAGCTTCCATTGCAGGGGGCACGGGTTCAATCCCTGGTTGGGGAATTAAGATCCTGCATGCTGCGTGGTGGGTCCCTACCAAAAAAAGATTAAAAATGTCCAGCCACTTGCTCAAGGGTGCATGTTACTGACAATAGCTTCCCACAAGGGCGTTTCATTGACTTGTCACCTTTTTATAATCCGTATCAGAGAAAACAAGATTTTATAAATATATTTCAAAATCCCGATGTACAACTAATGCACTCCCAGCTGTTAACCTCTGATCTGGACCCTTTTTCACTTCTCACTCCTCCTGCACCTTCAATAAATAGTCAAAAAGAAATTCCTGGGTTTGGGTGCAACTATAAAAGGGTAGCAAAAGGGAGTGATTGTGGCAGTGGTTACACAGATCTATGAGATAAAATTGCATAGAACTGAGTATACCCACATGATATGAGTGCATGCATAAGTGATGAAATCTGAAGAAGCTCTGGAGTCTGGTTATCAGCATGATGCTGATGTCAATTTCCTGGTTTTGCTATTGTACTGTAGTTTTGTGGGATGTCATCACTGGGGGAAACTGGGGGATAGGCCCATAGGACCATCTACTATTTTTGCATCTTCTTGTGAGACTATAATTGTTTCAAAATAATAAGTTAAGGCAGTTCCCTGGTGGCCTAGTGGTTAGGATTCCAGGCTTTCACTGCCGTGGCCTGGGTTCCATCCATGGTCGGGGAACTTATATCCCACAAGCCACAAGGCGTGGCCAATAAATAAATAAATAACAAAATAATAAGTTAAAAATAAGTATACTTATTGAGCACCTACTAAGAGCCAGGCACTGTGTTAAGCACTGAGGAGTCAGCGGTGTACAAGACAATCCTGCCTCCAGAATCTTCACTTCTTTCTAGTTCTGTCCTTTTGCCTCCCAATGTGCACATCTAAAAACATGACTTCCTTTCTCCCTGTTCTTTCCTTGCCAGACTTATCTAATAAATTGTGTGTATCTGATGCCTCATTTTCTCTCCAGCCTCCATCTTTCACTATTTAACATTTCAATCTGGTTACCCACCCCATTATTTTACTACTGTAGCCAGTGTTGCCCCCTAGTGTCCCCATTGCACTCACTGTTCCAGGAATTGGCTTATAGTTGAAACAAAACAAAACAAAAACCAAACAGGCCAAGTCCTCCCTCACTCGTTCCGCCATCTCCCATTTACCCAGCTTCAAAATCTCAGTGTTAGTCAGCACACCGCATCACTTCCCTTTTATTACACTTCTAAATCTACTACACACTTTACCGTGCTTTCTCTAGACATCCTAAAATGAAGAAATCCTATATCAGGAACAAGCTGAAAATTCATGGACTCCCAGATAAGCATAGCCAGAAGCAGCCCCAGCCTCCCATTTTCCCACCCCTTTCCTCCAGTGTCCCTCTATGTTCATTCCTTTCTGGTGCCTAGTATCATAAATAAGTTGTTCTGAGGAATTAAGACTCACCTAAGACTTCCAGATCTCAACCTCTGATCACAGAGTCAGCAGTTCTGAGATGGAATTAAGGGCTTTATTTTTAAGTTGTCCCTCAAGTGGGTGATTCTCATGAATATTTATGAATAAGCACAGATTTCCTACCAGAATCACACCCCACATGCACACACCAGCACTGACCTTCTTCACTTTTCACAGGACTCTCATGGCCCCTCCCAGAGCCCTCTACCTAAGTCATATTCATAACTTTATCTTTTTTTCCTTAAGGCAGGTGTCCAATATTACAAAAACTTCAGGCTGCCACAAAACTCCAATTTGCTGCTGGCTTGGAGCCTGGCTTAGGTGTCATTTCCAGAACAGGACACAGTCACACGAAGAGAAAACTTTGTCTGGAGGCATCTCCACCTCCCTTCAACCATTCCACTCTTTCCTTGCCCAAGTTCACAGCCTCCCACTGAGCTACCCACCCAGCCCGGCCTCCCTGCCCAGATCTGTTGGGGTGCAATCCTGCATCACCTCTCCTTCCACATGACACCTCCTGGCCTGCTGTTAAGTGATCCAATCCGTAAAACAAGATAATGCACCACAAAGAGTGGATGGCCCACAGCTGCTTGGGTCAAGGAGGGTGTGTCATAGAGAGTTGCTTAATCCCGGTGAGATCCTGGCTCTAGGATAAAACTAGAGAAATGGGATGTGTCAGAGGCTCCCTAAACATTTGTGGTATACATCACTGAAGCCCTAACACTTCTTGCAGTTCTTGAAACAACTATTCAGTTGACAAATTTTACCAAGCACCAGGTGTTGAAATGACAGTAAGCTAGAAGACAGCCTCTGCCCTCGGTCTAGTGAGGGAAACAGCCAGTGAAGAGGCAGACAGCGGGCGTGATGAGTGCCATGTTGTCAGGACACGGTCAGGGCACTCACAGCAGGCTTGGGGACGGAAGGAGGAGAGGAGGATTATATAGGAGTTGCTAGGCAAAGGGAAGTCTTGGGGGCGAGGGCATTCTTGTCGGTGTTATGTGCGAGGTGGGGCAGATACAAAGGCGAGAGAATATATTGCTTTTGAGGAACTGAAAGCAATGTATTCTGATGGATGTAAAGAGTTGTGTGTGGGGATGGGAGGGTGTAGCAAGAGATGAAGGAGGAGTGAGATCGTTGAGGCAAAGAATCAAGTTCGACCCCGACGTCACATTCTCTGCCTGGCATGTGGGACACAATCACTCACAATCACACAATCACTCACACCATCACTCACTGATGGATGTCCAGAAGCCAGTGGAAATTCCAGGGTCAACTGCCCGTGCTGGCCATGAGCATTTAGTCTCAGGGTAACTTCTGGATATGCTGTAGGGCTGTGTATCTTGGGGGCACTGAGAAAGCTCTTTTCTCAAAGGACCAAAAAATAAACTTCTGATATATTATTGTTTATATTTGACTTATGTAGGGTTGCCAGCTTTAGTATATAAAAATACAGGATGCCCAGGTAAATTTGAATTTGAATGCATGGGACATACACTAAAATATAATTCGTTTTTTATCTGAAATTCAGATTTAACTGGGTGTCCTATATTTTATCTGGCAACCCTACCTAATGATGAGCTTTAGGATGAGTCAACAGAATATGGAAGAAACTGCTTGAGTCAGACACTTCTGGTGGGAGTGGCATCAAACGAGTTGTTTGGTGACCAGAGGGCAAAGCAGCCAGTTGAATCAACTTTTTACTTTCCACTCAAGGAAACGTTAACATGTGCAGCACAGAGCTGTTTTAAGGTCTGACAGAGTGAAAAGTGAAAATTTGTCTCCATCTTTGAGCCAGATGGCTCCTGGATTCCTTTGCTTGGAAATGTCAGGACACCAAAGGCAAAGAGAAAGGGTTTCTCTGCCTTTTCTGTTCCGGTCAACGGTGCACTCTCACTAAGGTATCATCTACATGACTCTGCCTGAAGGCGGAAAGCTTGACTTTCCTGAGCTGGCTTAGATTGAGGACCAAAGAAAAGAGGAAGTGGGTGTGCAGCCCCTCTGAACCTCTGCAAAGAATCTCAGCTCTTTACTCCAAGGTGTCCTGATCCGGTATTACCTCTTCATGGGCAGCAACTTCCAAGATGAAATCAGTCTCAACCTCCACCCAAGCCAAATATAATCTGCACCCATGAAGTCCTTTTTAAACCTCCCCCAGAAAAGGTCCCAAGCAAATTCCAGTAGATTCTAATAGAACCTATAGCAGGGGATTTACATATATTGTTTGTTGTTTCTTTGTGAAAATATGCCAGCGTCTTACAGGGAAGGGGAACACAGAGCCTGTTGACATTACTGGTTCAGGAGCCAAGATTATTCAATTAATATTCTCTAATCCCATAAGAAAGCAAAAGCATTACATTGCTGAACCAGGGAAAGTTTAACTTCCCGATGGGGGTTTCTGAGTTTTACACACACACCATCTCCCAGCACTTCCACAGCAATAATATAACACGAGTCCAGAATCCATTGTCCACGACCCTGAATTCAACAGGCTTTTTCATGTTCATTGGGATGCAGACTCTGATCTAACTGGCATGAGGCTCTTTGTAGTCTTCATGTGTCCCACTCAGGGTGAATATACATATGACTCACTGCAGAAACATTAGTGTTTGATTGCAAACACTAGCCCCACCTGGAGGGCGATTGTACTATCTTTCTAAAATCCAGATAATGTTGCATTCAGAAGTGCATCGGGGTTTTCAGTGTAGTGTGGGTCTGTAGGGATTTCTTCTCCCCTTTCATCAGTTAGCTCATTTATATGTAAAAAAGTAGAACAACTCTCTAAGCAGGAAATCTTGGTGGGAGACTCCAGAAAACGACTTACTTGTTTTCAGTATCCGAAGAAGAAAACTGTGGAAAGTAGAGCAGCCTGGGCCCCTCTTTTCTTTGACTCCCTTCCTTCTGGTCCACCTCACAGGCATGAAGTATGGTTACAGGGGAGGAGGCTGCGGTGCCTGCACCGTCACGGTGTCAAGATACAGCCCCGAGACCAAGAAGATCCAGTATCCTTTGTGTTGGCCCCAGCACTTCTGGAAAGAATGCAGGGCCTCCACTTCCTGTCCATATGTCCCCTCTCCTCTCTCCAGGTGTTCATCGTGCTCACACGGCCTCCAGGCCTGCTGTCCTGCAACTTCCCAAGCTCCAGATCTTTCCCATGGACTTTCTTCCCATCAGAGTATATCTGTCCTGTGTGCCAATCTCTCAGGGCCATGCTCTCTATTGCTGTACAGCTACTTCCTTTGCTTTTGAGCAGGAGATCTCAGAGTGGGGGCCAGGCAAGAATGGCTTAAACATAAAGAGGTGATACATTGTCCTGGCAGAAGAGTTAGGTCAACATACACTAGAAGAGTTATTCCTCTGGAAGGGCTGAGTGAGACCTCAAATCATGCTACATGATTGAGCATTTTAGGTCACCTTGACCTAAAAGGTAAATTTGCTCACTTATTGAATGTGGTGGGGGAGTTGTCTAGCATGATTCCCAAGTTTTTGTGTTAGGTCCCTGGGTGATGCTGTTCACAGATTAGGAAGAGGAGAAGCAGAGGAGGGAAAAGGGGTGAGTTTAGCTTTGGATGCATTGCATTGCAGTAATTATGGGACACCTGAGAGGGATTGTCCACAGGTATCTATGTCGACAGGTCTGTTATTCAGAGGAGAGTTCTCATCCGGAGCTATAGTTTATTCAACTTTATCAACATAAATACTAACAATGATAATAAAAATAGCTAACATTTATTGAATGTGAGGCACTGTTTAAAGTAGTTTACATATGTTATCATATTCAGTCCCCAAAACAACACTGAGATAGGCTTGAGTATCACTCATACTGAAAAAAGCAGAAACGGAGGCAAGAGGGTTAAATAACTTGTCAATGTCATGAGGGCCAGTTAGTGGTGAAGGCAAGTTTTCAGCCCTGGTTGTCTGGAATGTAGCAGGAACCAGAGAAGAGCTTCTAAGTGCAGGACACTGTAGAACAACAGACAGGGAAATGGGCAAAGAAAGACATCCTCACAAAGGAGACCAAGAGGGAGTAGCCAGAGTTGAAGAGAGGCATCTAGAAGAGAAAGTTCCAAGATGGTAGAAGTGCAATAGTATGAAACACCAGGGAGTGGCCCAGAGCCATTCGATTGCTCCCAGAGCTTTGTCAGCAGGGACGTGGGGCTAGAAGGCGAGGTACAGATGGTGAGGTACAGACAGGAGTGACTGGAGGGCCAGGAAGTCTTGGACAGCTTTTGAAGAAACTTGACTAAGAAGGGGAGAAAGATGGGCTATTAGCTAAAGAGAGACAATGATTTGGGGATATTTTTTTAGCACAACAAACACTTGAACTTACTTCTAAATTCAAGGGAATTTAGGGAAATGAGACCCTAGAAAGGAAGAGGTTAGGAAGGCAAATGATAATGGAGCGAGTCCATGGGGAGACAAGAATAGATAGGATCCAGAGCAGAGGGGAGGAGGTGGGGGGAATCCTCACCCTCCTGGCCTGGAATGGGGATGAGGCTGACTGCAGCTATAGATAGTAGGGACAGTCTGGGCGGTGAAGGGAACTCTTGCCTCTATTTCCTGGAGGAGGCATAAGGGTAAGACAGGAGAGCAATGAACACTGGAAAAGTTGAGAGAAAAAAGGAGAGGGAGATAACATTAAGAGGAAGTAAGGTCAACGGGGGAGGGGGACTGGAGGACACAAAAAACAAAACTGCACAGTGAACCCAGGGTCCACTCTTGCTCTGTACACCAAGCACTCTTCCAAGAGACTAAATTGGACTAATGAAGCCTGGACCACATTCCCAACCAGTGAGATGAGAATCTAGTGCTAACACATCTGCCGTGTCATCAATACAGACTCTAGTGTGGGAGAGATGGTCAAGACAAGGGCATAAACTCATGGCTTCCAAACTTGGCCATACATTTAAATCAGCTAAGGAGTTTTGAAAAGTGATGGAGTGATTGCATCCCAGAGATTCTGGTTTAATTAGGCTGGCGTGCAACCAGAGTACTTGTATTTTTAAAAACTTCACACAGTTGAGAATCCCTGGGGTAAATTACCCCATGGTGGTTTACATAAGTCAGTATATCATCTTATGATGAGTAAAAAGCCTTCTTTCTCTGAAATGAGAAAAATAAATGGAGAGTGAGTGTCTCTTGGAGGTCCTACGCAAAACTCATCGTTCTTTTTTTCCATTTCTCTCTACCATTCTACTCCAGCCATATGTAAGTCCTTTCTTGAACACTTCCAAAAAGTTACGGTTTTATATCTAGTGTTCTCTGTCTTCTCAGGGAAATACAGTCTCATGACTCTTCCTAGACTGAAATTACTCCCTGAATTATGTTACCCACTCCCTGTGATTCCTATGTGTTCGCTTTACAAAATCCCATCACAGCCATTATCCAGTTACAGCATGCCTGGTGCCCATCTGCTGTCTGTATGGGGCTGCTGTCACCACAGTGGAAGGTGTAGGAAGCATCAAAACCAGGATTCACCCCGTGCAGGTAAGAGCGCAATGTGATTGGGACCAGATGTTGATATAGGCATCCTACATAATCTAACGTACTTCAATTAGATCACCAACTTTGAAATCTTTTGTGCTTTTAAATTCTCATTTTGTGAGATTTACTGCTTCATAGCTAGGGATCTTTTCAGAGATTGGTGTATAGGGACTTCCCTGGTGGTCCAGTAGTTAAGACTCCATGCTTCCACTGCAGGGGGCTCAGGCTCGATCCCTGGTCAGGGAACTAAGATGCCGCGTGGCTGTCGCGCGGCCAAAAAATAAAAAGAGAGAGAGATTGGTGTATAAACCAAGATTCCTTCATTTTTTAAAATATATCTTCTCAGTCTCATCCTTGCCCTAAACTAAAACAAGGACAGTCCAGTCTGATAAGAGAAGAAAAAGAGATAGGAAACTAGACGTTTATAGACGATACTGGTTGTCTACCACATTTCAAAATTACCGAACTATGAATAAGAGGCTAATTGTGCATACAAGTGCTCCCCAAATGTCTCATGAGTAGCTGAACACCATGCTACAATAAAGCACAACTAAAATGACAACGTATTTACTAAAGCTTAGAGGACATTTTAAAGAAATTGCAATGTTATTTTTATAGACTAGAATAAGAGTTTCTTCAGAGGTTAAGTTTTAAAAGCAGGGTATAAAAAGAAAATTATGGATTGCCACAATTAGAAAGAAAATTATGGATTGCCACAATCTCCCTTGAAATTCCTTCCCTAGAAGGTTGTGTTTAGAACACGGAGGCTCTGACAATGTGTTGCATTGATGGGCACTTGGTGATAGTGCATGTCTTTCAACCATAAACTTAATGACTTTTGGATCTTATTAGGATCTTACTCCACACTTGCCTCATCACCTTAACAGTTATGGAAGCAACCTAATGCTGCAGCTGATCAGAGTTCTTCCTCTCAAATCCTGATAGTAATTGATAGTTCAGTAGTGTCCTGGAGCAGGCTCGTACTGGCATGTGAGAGCTGCTTGTTAAATGTTCAGGGATTTTATGAGCTGTTCTTTAAGCACAGCCGTTATTAAAATTTATACAAACTTAAAAGTAAGTAAACAATGTTAAAAACAAAGTTAATAAATAGCAACACTTATCATCGCCTAATTATTTTACTACATTTTTCTATTACCTATGCTCTTGAGGCCATTTATGTCTATTGTAGCTACACCGTGGAAATACCATGTGAAGGTATCCCCCTGCGCTTCTCTTCCAGATCCACATTCAGTGACATCACATTGGAAGCTTGATATCAGCCTCCATGGAAGTATTTATATTACTAAAAGTGGTAAAAGCTACAAATAAGGACTCTTCCCAGAGAACCAGTTGTTAAACATTTACCAGAACATGTACAGCCATGTCTATATGACACATCTGAAACAACTTGCCCCCTGCAGTAAATCCAACACAGCCATGTTTTCCTCTAGCATTAGAACAATGTCTTTCCTTTCAGTTGAGCCACAGGTGAAATATTTGGCTTTCATCTTAAGGGTCATGCTGTTTGCAAAATGTTTATTTAAAAACATTTGAATCACACTCAGGCCAGCGAGTTGAGCATCCTCAACTCATGGAGAGATACTTGGGACAGATATACATGGTGGGACCCACAGAGTCACGTTTCCCATCTATTCATGGACTGAGTCTTTATATAGAATGGTCAAAGTAAATTGTCATTTCTCCTTCTATTTCTCACTCTCTTTTTTTATTGTTTTGTTGTGTTTAAATGCATAAAGTCAACTGTGCATAAATTAAATATATAAATGGCACACCACCACTAAATTACACTAAACAATTTTCAAAGCATTAATATAGATTTTTGTCATTTACCCCATCAAAAATTCTGTAATATAGGTGAAGAAGAGGATGAAATTTACTTGCCAGAGACTGTTAAATGATTCGTATATACTCATTCATTTATTCTCACAACCATCCCGTACAATAGACACCATTATTATTCTAATTTTAAAGATGAAGAAAAGTCAAGTAAATCATCCAAGATCCCACAATTAATGAGGTACAGTAAGGACCAAATCTCACATGAGCATGATTCCAAAGCATTTTACTTGTTCCTTAAACTATACTTCCTATTTGACAGGTAAAGAAACCAGAGACTAGAGAATAAAGTGACTTAAATAATACCTGCCAGTAGGCTTTTCTTGGGTGGGGGGGGAGCATATGATTTCAAGAAATAGAAATATTATTCTTCCAGAGTGGCATCCTTCACCCTGCAGTTATCTCTGGAAAGCTAAGTATGTAAGCTTTGCTCCAAGGTGTCCAAGGTAGGGAAACAAGAGGTTTAAAGTATAAGTCATGCACCATTTTTTTCCAGGAAAGACTTGCCAAGTGTCACGGTACATAATGTGGCTTCTGCAGCCCAGGGATGGTGATGTCCATCTACACATGCTGAGGAACCACCCAGAGCAGACCCCTGAGCAGATATCTGAAGCTCTTGGAGGTGAGGCTTCTCGGCCCTCAGCAGGCAGGACCACCGGTGGGAAGTGCCCAAGTAATGAGGGAGGGAGGTCCCAGCCGCGGAGAGAAGCTGTGGCACAGCTTTGGGTTTCCATGCACCTGGCCAACATGTAGGCCTCTTTAGTCCCTACCTTGACCCAAGTCCGTTCTAGGAAGGGCTATCCACATTGATGCCAAGAACTGAGAAATATTGGTTTCATTACAAACTTTTCTCCCTTAATGGAGCCTGTTGTCACTCTGCAAAGGCATTCAAATAGGCTGTTTCTAACACTATTAATACAATGTTTTCCAAAAGTAGAAATTTGGGTAGGGTAGAAGAATGAGATTTTTTGGTTTATTTTTAAAGTTAATCTGTTAGAATCATTCATTAACTCTACTTACTAAAATTAATTTTACAAAGAGGATAGATTTCAGATACTTTACCTTTTTATGTTCTGGTTGGGTTCATTATAAGATCAAGGAGGTCATAGACAGCAAATAGTTACCACAGATAAGCTGGGTGAGCAACTCAATCTCCTATGACAAAATAGCTATCAAATTTAAATGAAAAAACACAATTTACTACCAAAAAAAAGCATGCTAACAAATGTAGTTTTCTGTAACAAACATACCAGGTTCAAGGTAACTGGTTACTAGTTCTTAGAGGAAAGCCATGAAAGCAAAGCTCTATACATTATAAGAAAGCTCTTTGTCCCTTTCAATAAGAAAACCTACACAGAAATACAGTTTTTTTGTTTGTTTGTTTGTTTGTTTGTTTTTTGTGGTACACGGGCCTCTCACTGTTGTGGCCTCTCCCATTGCGGAGCACAGGCTCCAGATGCACAGGCTCCGTGGCCATGGCTCACGGGCCCAGCTGCTCCGCGGCATGTGGGATCTTCCCGGACCAGGGCACGAACCCATGTCCCCTGCATCGGCAGGCGGATTCTCAACCACTGCGCCACCAGGGAAGCCCAGAAATTCAGTTTTATGATGAAAAGATACAGACTAAAACAAAGTAAAATTTCAACTTAAATTTCACTGTAACTAGAATATAAATATTTGCTAATATTTTCCCTTATCTCTCATCAACTTTTACACTCAAAATTTTTCAGTTTTTCATTAAGTACTATGAAAACTTTGGCCTATAGTTTCAATCATAATTTTAACTGAACCTGACGAGATTTGAACAGTAGATAATCTTTGTTTAATAAAATAATCCACACTAATGAGATATTTAGAGCTTTGAAAAGGAAAGATCTTGTGATTTGCCTTACTTTTTGTATGTTTCTTTGCATATGCACAGATAGTCTTATAGAGATGAATTATTTTCTCCCAGATTCTATGCCTATAACTCACATAACAACCACCAGGAGATGGCATTGTAAAGTCTGGCTAAATTATACAGATAACTTATTCTAGGTGTGGGTAACTTGGAGAGTATATTTTGGTTCACACTCCATTTACTTGATTTCTTTCTGGAATTATAAATGCTAGCCACACTGATAACCTTTATGTTCATATTTTAAGAAAAACAGTAAAATAAAATAAAATTCAAAGGAATGCAATTAGGTATGGCACATACCTTCTAAAATGATCAACTGATATAAATCACCACTTCATTTAATCTTGTTTTTCCCTTCAAGACTAAAGAAAGAAAATTTTTGAATTTCCATCTTTTTCTCCTTTAGAATCAGAAGAATTTCTGCAATGGGTGCTATTAGTTTCCCTTGGTGGGCCTTTACTAGGGCTTTCAGACTTAGCACTGACTATGTGGCAAAGAACAAAACCAAAAAACTCTGATACTAGCTCTCTCTAACCTTTAATTTTTTTTATACTTTATCAATGAGAAGCTGTCCATTGTCTCTTAAATACTTCAATTTCATGCCATGTAGTTATTATGTTCTAGATATTTCAGCTCCTTTTCTCTACTCCAAAGAGAGATTTTTAATTCACACACTTCTATACTCTTTCTTCTTAGCAAAAGGAAAGATAAAATATAGAATCTGAATCCAAATTCTTGTGCATGTAGTTTCTTTCTAAACAATTGTTGTTCAAATAAAAAAAAGGAGTAAACCTGTTAGCCGGTTTTTCCACATGACTCAACTAGCATCAAGTTTCCACACAACACTTTACTTCTCGCTGACTAAACCTGCCCAGTCCACACATATACATTGCTTCTGAAATTTTTAAATTGTATTTGGACATAATAATCTTAAATTTATTTTTAGCATAAAAATAATGCATTCCTATTATGAAAAAGGAAAAATAAAGTAAAAGACAAGGAAAAAACTCATTCATATTTCTGCCACTAGAAGACAACCACATTAGATACTTCTATTTTCTTTCAGTCTTTTTTCTGCATAGTTTTTGTTGGCTTATTTTAAATACTTGGGACAATTATGTATACAATGTTATATTATATATACTATTTTAACTGTATAACATAAGAATTTTCCCATGTTATTAAAACCTCTTCATAAATATCATCTATACTGGCTTCAAAATTTGAATATACTTTTTTAAAAGACAGTGGTTTCATCATCCTTTCCACCATACTTTGAAATGTTGACTAATTAAAACAATACCAGGTACTTATTGAACACCCAGTTTGCTGTACTGGGAGGATTCAAGAACATCTAAGACAATACTTGCTTTCTCCATGAGCTTAAGAGCCAATGAAAGAGATGAGGCATGTGTGTAAATGACCTTACTCCAACACAGTCAGGGATGGGCCTGCCGAAGGATCCAGACAATGAGTGTACAGCCCTGGCTGGACTCCAACACAGTCAGGGATGGGCCTGCCGAAGGATCCAGACAATGAGTGTACAGCCCTGGCTGGGGTGTTAGAGCAGCCCCCATGGAGAAGGCAGGCTGCAGCCCTGACAAATGGACACATTCTCCCCAGGAGGACATTTGAAACTACATGAGAGAAGCTTAACAAAAGGCCATACATGAGATGTTATGGGGTCGGGGGTGGGGGGGCACAGGTTATGTGAGTTAGGGCAGGGGTAGGAAAAAAGGCAGGAAGAGCTGATTGGGAAAAACTATAGACATCTTTGTGATATTTCAGGAAGAAAATGTAATCACAAGTGCAATCTATTTTGGTTGGGGTGGGGGGGGGGGGGGGGGGGGGGGGCACAGGTTATGTGAGTTAGGGCAGGGGTAGGAAAAAAGGCAGGAAGAGCTGATTGGGAAAAACTATAGACATCTTTGTGATATTTCAGGAAGAAAATGTAATCACAAGTGCAATCTATTTTTGAAGAACATCTCTGTTTCAAAGAGCCATTTTGCTGGTTTGGGAAACAAAAAGTAAAAAGTTAAAAACTACTAATACAGCTATTCCACTGAAAAGAAGCACACATATGCAATATATTTCTATATCATTCCTTAAAAATTGATTTCTTCTTAATCAGGTAATTTGTGCTGCTGTACTGGATACCGACCAATTGTAGAAAGTGGAAAAATTTTCTGTGTGGTAAGTTATAATAAAAAATATTTTTTCAGTTGATTTAACATGTTAATAAACCTTTGCATAAAATTATCTATTGCAGTCAATTGTCTCTAAAATAACCCCATGTTGACCTTTCTAACCACTAAAAGTTGTTAAATGCCACTGTTGGTATTTTTTAAAATAAACCTTTAGCATCTATCTTGTTTATAGCCCTAAATTAGGCAGCATCGTTAGAAGTAAAGTATATGGTCCATGACTTCAAGAAATGCAAAGTCTGTTGAAGAAAATGAAACATAGACTAAAAAACAATAAACACATAATTGAAAAGCAAGATATTAAAAGCTCAATATATCCTCTCTACCATGTAAATAAGTTTTAGAGGGACATGGATTAAAGAGAATTAATGAGTGGGAAGGGAAGACACAGAGGAGACTTATTGGAGACGGAGAGTTTTGAGCTAGGTCTTAAAGGAAGTGATATAAACGGATGGATGAAGAGAGGCCAATAGAAGATTCCCAGTAAGAAAATGTATGGAAGTAGGAAAAAGAAAGATGTCCAAGGTTCAACTAAGAAATTGATGTGGCTGAAGCATTAGGGAGTAAAAAGATATTATTTGGGGCTAAAGAATTTAGGCTTAAAGCTGATACCTAATATATAGTCATTATCTGTTCTCAAGCTAGCAGTCACACAAGAACAATATTTCAAAAGGAAAATTCTTGGCACCTGCCTATAAGAAGAATGAGCCTGGAAAGAGAGGGTGGGGATGAAGGTAGGGACTAGTGCAGTATCCCACGTGTGAGGGAATGAGGACCTGGACCAGTGTGGTAGATACGGGCCCAGAAAGATAACTTTTGAGAAGGCGATTGCCAGAATCATAACCTCTAGATGAAAAAGGATGCAGTGAGAAAGAAATCCAAATCACCTTCAAAGCTGAGAGATCAAGGAATCAGATAGGATAAAGGAAGTTGGAAAAGAATGATTTAATATATGGCGGGGGGTGGGGCATTGTTTTGAGATAGATTTAGTTTTCAGAAAGCTAAATATCAAGAGAAGACATCCTCACGACAAGTTTTCAGTTAGGGTGTTTTTCATCACCCCTTTTTTATGGTAAAAATTAGTTTTATGTAATTTTTTTTTTTTTTTCTGTACGCGGGCCTCTCTCTGTTGTGGCCTCTCCCGTTGCGGAGCACAGGCTCCGGACGCGCAGGCTCAGCGGCCATGGCTCACGGGCCCAGCCGCTCCGCGGCATGTGGGATCCTCCCGACCGGGGCACAAACCTGTGTCCCCCGCATCGGCAGGCGGACTCTCAACCACTGCGCCACCAGGG
>NC_041215.1:104487414-104504914 GCF_002837175.3 Physeter macrocephalus
CGGCCTCTCCCGTTGCGGAGCACAGGCTCCGGACGCGCAGGCTCAGCGGCCATGGCTCACGGGCCCAGCCGCTCCGCGGCATGTGGGATCCTCCCGACCGGGGCACAAACCTGTGTCCCCCGCATCGGCAGGCGGACTCTCAACCACTGCGCCACCAGGGAAGCCCAGTTTTATGTAATTTTGGTTGACCAAAAACAATTCAAAGTGTACAAGTTAATTCCAAATACTAAAAAGTGTTTGGAAAAAAAAATCTACTTTTAGGCCAGGAATGAACAATTTCAAAAAGCTTTACAAACTTCATACTAGTTTATTTTAAATCCTGGGTTAGATACTATTTATGTTGCGCTATATGCATGGCCAATATTCCACCATTTTGACTCACAAAAACAGCAATTCCATACGATTCAACCTATTACTATTTTCCTGGAGACAAAATCTGTAGAACGATAGATATTTTTGTCACACTCACTCTGAGTCCCCACGTTCAGCCACTTGTTAGTCCCTTTATTGTGTGTAATGTTGTCTCAAAGTCCAAATCTCTTCTTAACTCTGTGGACAGTTACCTTAGGGGTAAAAATATCCACCACCACTTCTGCAGCACTTCCTATGTGTCAGATACTGTGCGTACCTGTCACATATTTATGCTTTTTTTTTTTTTTTTTTTTTTTTTTTTCGTACGCGGGCCTCTCACTGCTGTGGCCCCTCCCGTTGCGGAAGCACAGGCTCCGGACGCGCAGGCTCAGCGGCCATGGGTCACGGGCCCAGCCGCTCCGCGGCACGTGGGATCCTCCCAGACCGGGGCACGAACCCGTATCCCCTGCATCCACAGGCGGACTCTCAACCACTGCGCCACCAGGGAAGCCCCACATATTTAAATCTAACAAACCTTTTTGGGATGGGTTTTATTTTCCTAATTTAACAAATTCAACGCAGCTAGTATGTGTTAAAATGGGAACTAGAACCCAGGTCTCCTTGACTCCGTGTATAAACCAAACCATAGGTCTCCAAACTGCCACAGACCCTTAGGCTATGTCTGCACATGAAAAGGGCAAACAAGAATGATAAATTGTCTGAGAGTTGCAGGAACTGACAGTGAATTCAGGCCAAAAAAACACTACTTTGGGTCGGCATGAAATATCCTGAAAATTAAGGCAAAATGTTCTGGGACTTTATTCCTCCAATACTTCAGAATAGCTCCTAAAACATCCAAATAAACTCAGGTTTTCAGTCTATTTATATTTGTATACAGGAAAACTTTTTTAAAATTTTTAAATTTTATTATACAGCAGGTTCTTTTTTTTTTTTTTTTTTTTTTTTTTTTACACATATTAGTGTATACATGTCAATCCCAATCTCCCAATTCATCCCACCACCATCCCCACCCCCGGCTTTCCCCCCTTGGTGTCCATACGTTTGTTCTCTACATGTGTGTCTCTATTTCTTCCTTGCAAACTGTGTGTGGGAAATCTTAAAGGCAGTTTGTCCTCCCAGGACGTCATTAAAGATACACATGTATCACCCTTATGATGAAGAGCCAGCTTTTTGGCTTTCTAATTACCACCTTATAACTTTACTCCATTTACCTCACTTCAAGTAGGAAGCCTTAGCTGGCTGACCCACCCTCCTCTAACCCCTTTGTCTTCTCCAGAGACTTGAGTGACACCATTTACAAGGCCCTATCAGGAGCATGGTTGCACACTCCCTGTATTTTCTCTGATCCTTCAGTGATGCAATAGCTTGTACTCTGTCCCACCCCATTACAGAGTCCTTGAGGGCAAGGATGAGCTCTATTACTTCTTCCATAGCTCCTGGAGGGCCTGGGCAGTTCCGGGTACTCGGGTTGGCGTTTAAAGAATCGACCAATGAATTTGTTATAAATTGTATTACTTCCTAAGGAATCAACTGTTTGTCAAATGAAAGGATCAGGAAAATGTTGCATGGACTAAGAAGAGAAGTCTTTTGCAAATAGACAGGAAAAAGTAAGTACCTGATATTCTAATTCAGTTGGGATTGACTGAAGAAAACCCACAACAATCCAAATTTATTCAAGCTTTCTATGCTTTTCAGTGAGTAAAGTATAAAGTAAGTGAACTCAGGGCATAAGCAACCTTTAAAAGCCCCCCAAATTAGCAAGCCCATGACGTTCAGGAGGCCAGTCACCACAGAAGGCTGTTTTCATTCAGAAGCATTACAACTTTCTGTGCCTTAATCTGGGTTTACCCCCACTCCCACCCCCCAACTAGCACTGCAGGGGATGAAAGCAGTGATGCATCTTCATACTCATGGCAAATAAACTTCTGTCTGTGATACCTGAGACCCAGCACAGAAGCTTAAAACCCAATTCCTGATGCCAAAAGAGGAAGCCCAGGGCCCAGCAAATCTGCCAGGGAAAGCATCAGGGTCCTCTGAGGGTGGGAAGAATTCCACCAGAGCTGCCCTGTGGCTCTGGCGCCTGCATTTTATATCCAGAATGTCAGAGGTGTAGGCTCTGACTCTTGTCGTCTCACACTTAGAGACTCCTATACATCTCTCAGCATCTCTAAAGTTCCATTTGTATTTTGTTTTGTTTTGTTGAGATATGTACCAAACTGTACAGTGAAGACGAATTCCAGCCCTTGGATCCAACCCAGGAACCTCTATTGCCTCCTGAACTGATCGTAAGATACTTGACTTTTGTTGTCTTATAACATGATGTGGTATAAGCCTTTTTGTATTACACTACGAGACTACTGAGCTTTAGATATTAAAAGTTGGAAGTGTGTCCTACACGATAACCCATTTATAGAAACATGTTCAGCTCCACTGTGAATGATATAAAACAGACAGCTTAGGAGAGTGGTGCTGCCAGGACCACAGAGGTGCTTTGATCTACCCCCTCCATTGAAGATCCTGAGCTCAGAGAGTGTAGGTGACTTAACCAAGGTCACACAGCTACACTGTGAGATGTGTCACAGGCATTTTGTAAAACTAGTAAAGTAAAAATCAGATGATACTTATTATAATGGAATTTCATTATTCCTACTATGAACCTCTGTGATCTCAACTCAGTGTGTAGGAAGAGAGAATAATACAAATAGTGTGGTTGGCCCATCATTCTATTCCATGACAATACTCTGGAGACAGCATGAGATGAGGGATATGATTCTACCCGCTTCTCAGAATGTCTCAGTCCCTATGTTACCAGCCAGGGTTCTTGGCCTCCTTAATCAACAGAATTGATCAGAAGCCAGACAAGGAATTCAGGCAAGGCTTTATTGGGGCCCCTGCTGCAGCAGAGGGGAGCGAGAACAAACAACAGGTTCCCTTGCTTGCTCGCTCCCTGAGGGGGGGGCGAGCTTGTTCCTTTTATGGGGTCAGGGTAGGGGCGTGGCCAGGGTTCGGCTCGGTTGGGGAGGGGTGTGGCTTAGGTGGTTTGCCCACCCATTAGGTGGCGTTGTGTGCAGGGGGCATGCACAGCACCCTGCTTTAGCTCCCAGCTCTTCAAAAGAGGCAGTTGGGTTTTTGGTCTCTTTGAATCTTTTGTCCAGAATTTGCCCCAGCTGTACATGCACACAGTTATTTTTAGTCCCATATAGTTTCCTTGTATTTTGTTGCTCAAGGAGAGGTTTGTCCAGGTGCAGGCATTGCAGCACTGCAGCAAAGGGTCCCAGGTCCCAGCCTGTCTCACCTACACACCCCTCAGAGCGTGAGAACTTGGACACACCTAGTATTTAAAGATTATATATAGATATGAATATGTAGATAAGACATATATTTTAATATATTTATATATGTTATATGTTAATATATAAATATATTAATATGTATTTTATATATATATACAGAGTTGTAAAAATATTCATTTACACTCTACCAGGTGAATGATTTAAGGGATTTTTTTTTTTTTTTTTTTTTTTTTTTGCGGTACGCAGGCCTCTCACTGTTGTGGCCTCACGGGCCCAGCCGCTCCGCGGCACGTGGGATCCTCCCGGACCGGGGCACGAACCCGTGTCCCCTGCATTGGCAGGCGGACTCGCAACCACTGCGCCACCAGGGAAGCCCTAAGGGATTTTTTTTCAAGGATAATTTTGCATATAAGCAATTTCTGTCCTACCAAAACATCTAATCCCCAAAGGAGAGGCCCCCCTGAGCCACTGTTAGGGCAGAACTAGAACAAGAAGTCTGGCCCTTTCATTCCAAGCTAAGACAACTTCACTCGACCATATGCTGCATCCACTCAGTGCACTCACTTCACAAATATGGAGTTTGCTCTATTCTATATGCAGCTCTTGATGGACAGACACCTATTATGATGTTTATTCAATGATGCTAACACGATCTTATCAATCTAGGTAGTTTCAAACAAGACCACCCTTTCCTGATACCTAGAAGTTAGATTGCCTCAGAAAGCTAAAATGACGAGCAGGCCACTTGGACACCCAGAGGAGTGGATATATTCATGCCATGTAGCTCAACAGCCTTACTTGAAAGCCTGTTGGCTTTGCTTCCCTGTAGAGAATGGTAGAAGATCCAAACAAAAGAAGGCTAATGTTCAAGGGGAGAGGACAACCTGGATTATCCCTATAAACTTGAACGATCTTCTGGAGCTGAAAACCAATTTCCCCAAAGTCCCCCTCGTCATGGGGGAACACTGCAGAGGGTAGGTGGTTTTTAGGCATGTATTTTAGTCTAGATTAGATAACCCAAACATCTGTGTCTCTTTTTAAACTCTTCATAAATGAGATTCATTTTTATTAGTGGATACCTGTGATCCTTTAGAATGTTTTGCTGTTTTCTTTTGCAAATGAGATGCCTTGTAATTTTCACTCTGAATTATCTGCCAGCAACATATATTAGCACCCATTGTCTTTCTTTTCTGATTGCTTTAAATGCTTTTCTCCTTTTAAGGATCCAGCATTAAATTCAAAGATGAATTCCATCCAGTTTTTATATCTCCAGTTGGGCTTCCAGAACTATATTTTGTGGACAGCACAGATGATGGTATGCATCTTTTTTTTTTTTTTCAAATAAGAGGTAACCATTGGCTGTTCGTGGGCTGTTAATAATCAATTACATGCACTGGGCTAATATGAGAACTTCATAGAATATCTGACCTCATTTATTCATTCAAAAATATTTATTGAGCACCTATATGTGTCTTCTATGAGCTTTTTCAAACTGACCCACTCAGCTGTGTCACTATGTGCTACACTGTCACACAAGCCATAATGATGGGAAGATGGCACATAGCTCAGCCATGTATGGAGAGATTGACCAAAAAAGAAGACTTAAGACATTGGCTGGCCAGTAGGAAACGTTCTTGCCTGATATTACTCCCTGATTCACAAATTTGCTTGAGGCTTATCCTATACACATACATATTCACCAAAAAGAGAAAAGATATGGGCCACAAGATTAGAAAATTTAACTGTAAACAACAACCTTATTTATTTTTACACTCTTTTCAGAATTTACCAAGTGCTTTCACATTTCTTGTTTCTTTTGATCCTCACGACAACCCTGGAAGGTAGACATAGCAGGTAGCCTTGGAATCTCCATTCTCCCAGAGAAGATGTAGAATCAAAGGGCTTAAGTAACTTCCCAACTTCACACAGCTAACACATGGTCAAGTGAGGTCTAGATCCTAAGTCTTCTTATGCCTAGTCAAGTATTCCTTCCTCGTCATGCACTCAGTAAGGCTGTCTGAGACACATATCCCACTGTCTACTACCCAAAGTCACCATGTGAATGGAGGTTACAGAAGCTAAAAATCCTACATCTGAGTAAATCTCAAATAAGTAAACAGAAATCAAATGGAGAATTATTTGCTTTCCCCTCTGATCTGCCAATCTCAGTCTGCCCATTCTTTTTATTTTTGCCTGTTGGAAAGTCAGTATCACTGGACCCACAGGAAGAGGTGGAGCAAGGGGAGGCCAGGCTGAACAGGGGAGGGCTGGAAGGAAGGGACTCGGTTAGGGTGGGGTAGGGGTGGAGGGACTGGGCAGGTAGAGCCTGCGGAACTAGATCAGTATTTCTCTACCTTTTAATTATTGCCTCTCTAAGGAGTGACAGACATTTTTCCTCTAATCATCCCTCCATGAAGTTTTAACACCACAGATAGACCATATATCTGTATGCGTATCAGGGTTTTATACATAAAAAGAGTAAGACTTTTTTCACCACCTCGGGGTCAGTATTGCCCCCATTGATGATGCATGAACTAGATGACATCACTACTCAAAGCACTCCCTGTAAGCACACGGGCAAATGAAACGGACCCAAGGTTCAGACAGCTGTCTGTTCTTGTTCTGATAAGGAAACAATAGGAAGACATGACTATGGAAAAAGGGCAAATGGGTAATGCAGATTTGCAGGTCAACTCCCATTTGGGTGTAATGATCTTTTAAAAGTCTTATAGGACCTTGGCTGAAAATTTCACATTTGATCAATTTATTCAGGAAAGCACTAAATTGGGAATAAACAATGTAATGAATTTCAGATATCTGTGGTTGAGTTGTCCTAAAATGTAAGGCATATATAACTGTATACATGACTGAGAAAAATATTAAGCACCAAGCCTGGTACTTAATATTTGAGAATAAAGCAAATTGCCAAAAATATCTTTATCTTTGTTTTCTGTCTTTCTAAGTTAATATGAAAAGAGAAGATATAGTTGAAAGTGTTTCCAAGCAGCCCATTCATCTTGTTACCAACCACTTTAAGTTTATATTCCACGACCTTACTTTCAGGGGTAACAATAGGTGTAGGATACAGCCTGGCTCAGTTGAATGATGCCTTACATTTTATTGTTTCTGACCAACCAAAGGAGAAGACAAAGACCTACCATGCTCTCCTGAAGCACCTGAGAACACTTGCTGGAGCCCAGATTAGGAGCATGGTATATTCTCTAGTGTTATATGAAATAAGCCATATTTATACACAGGCATACAGTTCTGTTCAGGCTAGCAAACATTAGTTTGAAGAAGAATCTCAAGTTAATGTCAAACAAGTCTCTACAAAATGGGTATGAGTGTGTGTGTATGTGCCCAAAGTGAGAGGTATCACACTGTGTGTACGTGTGTGTCCAAAGTGAGAAGTGGCGTATTGTATCACCAGATTATGGTACTGGAGTCTGACTGTGCCTAAGTTCTAATCCCAGCCTGTCATCTATGAGTGGCATGATCTTGGAAAAGCCACTTGACCTCTTTAAGCCACTGTTTCTTCATTTTAAGAATTAAGGTTCAACTAAATGGACCGTCTCTAAGACCGTGTGCAGCTCTCACAGTCTATGAAATATGTCTTAGCCAAGGTATAGTAACTAAGAACCTACATTTCCTAAATACTCTTTTTTTTGCTAGTTCTCCTTTTAGACCTTTGCACTGAGGTCAGTTTCCAAACATGTGTATCTTGGGTGTCTAACTTGGACATGCCCCAGTTTTCTAACTTGTTGAGCTTTCCTCATTATTTAAGATTTAAGAGTAATTGGTGGGAACTCCTATCCATTCCACGCAGGGTGGATAGTTCAGCAGGATTTGGTGGAGGGCATTTCTCCTGATTGTCTCTGGCCCTGTTTCTGTCAATTCTCGGAATCGATCATATGTTTTCCCCTTCTGCATCTTCGGTCCCTTTTTCTGCACCACATTGTTCCTTTTGACATAGCCTTACCCCCTTAACTCCCCTCAAAGGTCCTAGTTCAAGGCTGTGTCAAAGCAGCTTTATTGACAGTTTGTGACAACAAAAAGAATTGCGTTGCATAGCAGCACAGCACACATCTGAATGTGAATCTACATATCCCGGGTCTTTAGAGTTTCCTCAGGCTCCAATCTCCACTCTCTCCCGTGTTATTGGACACTCATGCTAGGGTCAGCTCTCAAAGAAATTTTTCTCCTCATTGCACATGGAAAACCAATATTTTCTCAAGCAATAAGTTTAAACTGGGGTCAGGGGGGTGGGAATCTTGCCCAATGTGTGATCTAACTACATTTAGCTGCCCCCAAAGTTTGCCAGATCTTTCTATGAAGCAAAGAAGGGAATTTTAAAAACTTACACAAGATCTCTATATACATAATTCCCTATTTGTCAAATAACTAAGTGTAGCTTTAAAAATGCCATCTTTTCTTTTTTATTTAGACTTTAGGACATGTGGTGAGCAGGCCTAAATCTTCTGACCTAAATCTCATTTTAGCAGCAGGAAATGTTACCATCAGATATCTAAAGGTAAGAGACCAAGCTTTCAGCCTTTTATTTTATAATCATCACATCACTTATGTAGCTCCTTCTACAAACTAGGAACTAGGAACCCAAATATATCTAACTTAGACTCACCAAATATGTATAGGCTATATCTACATTACCTCAAACATAAGGATGAAACCGAGATCAATCATCCTGTTCTCCAGATCTTCTCTATCTTGTAGACCAGATAAGTTACTGCACCTGAAAATTTTTCTGAACTATTTGGCCACATTTAGGCACAGTCCAAGTTTTAGTATCAAAGCAGTTAAAGGAAAATTTAATGAGATGTATATATGTGATTTTAAAGTCTTATGGCATATTTCATTTTGGAGCTTCATAAAGGTGAACATTTTCCTTATAGTACTTTTCATTTTAAACAAAATCAAGTTTGTGGGGCATATTACTCATTACTTCTCTCTTTAGTCAAAGATAACTTGAGCTTTGTCAAGGGAAAATGATTTAAACTTAAAGAAATAAAGACAAATGCATATTACTCATGGGTCTATTGATATAAGATACCCTCTCTTTGATTAAAATCAAATTTTAAAAATTATGGTGGATCAAAAAAGAGAGTATGGGGCTTCCGTGGTGGCGCAGTGGTTGAGAGTCTGCCTGCCGATGCAGGGGATGCAGGTTCGTGCCACGGTCCGGGAGGATCCCACATGCCGCGGAGCGGCTGGGCCCGTGAGCCGTGGCCGCTGAGCCTGCACATCCGGAGCCTGTGCTCCGCAACGGGAGAGGCCACGGCGGTGAGAAGCCCGCGTACCGCAAAAAAAAAAAAAAAAAAAAAAGAGTATGCACAATGTTTAAGGGGGAAAAAAGCCATATATCAGGCATCCCACCTCTGCCATTCATCCCATATCTAGCTCTTTGGACAGGTCGCCTAACCTCTCTGGACTCTGGGCCTCAGTTTTCTGGTTTGTGAAATACACTGTAATCATTGTACCCATTTCCTATTTGTGAATCTACATTGTACTAGGTTGTTTCCAAATAGCTTTAAAGTTCTTTGAAGCCAAAATGTTGTGTGGTGTATAATGGGCGATTAGAACCAGAAAAGACTTATCAGCGTGTCGGGTCCAACCCTGCCATTCTGCAAGAGGAACCAGAAGCCCCAGAGTTTCCATAACCTGACCCAGCCTGAGAGCGGGACAGAGAACCCACATCTCTGGCTCCCAGTTGCACTCTCTCTTTCCACCAGATGAATTACGTCTGTCCCTTGTGGAACATTCTCCAATTTGATAAATTCATCCTAATCAAGGTCATTTTCTCTAATAGAAGGAGAACGGCAGATTCCTTTAGACAGTCATTTCCTCAGGAAATCACCTGAAGCCAGCCTCAAGTAGGAAGAGGTTGTATTATCTGTGTATATTCCACACTCTACTCAGGTAAGGGCTCCCTAACCTGCCGCCCACCACAGGGAAGCCCAGCTCGCCCTGAGCGGTGGGTTGCAGACACGCTTCCAAGGGAGAGGCGTCCTCTCCATATCCAACCAGCTGCTGCAGAAAGCCCTCTGGGACTGCTCATAGGAAGGGGTGCATTCTCAGGTGACCATCGGATTTGCTTTCATATCAGGGCCATGGTATGACCTCGTGGGCCGTAGGCACTTTGCTTCGTGAGTCCCTTCCTCCGTGAAAGATAAAATAAAGTAAAAAATATAAATGACTGTGTCAGTATAAGGATAAATATAATCCAGGCTGCCTTAAGTGTTATATATGCATTATTATTATACCCACTTTTTTCTTTTGATTTTAAAAGAAATGAAAACATTTCCATGAGCCTTATCTCTCTGCCTAAAGGGTACATTAGCCCTGCAAAAGGAGAGCCCTTTGTCGGAAGAGTTGAATTTGGGGTTTCAGACAAAGATGCAACTTAGCCAAGATTGAGTAAAACTATGGTCAACATCATCTACAGCAAGTTTCTGGTAAACTGAAAGTTTGTTACCATAAAGATACTTCCTAGTCAACCAATATTTATTAACCAAATATTTTAAATACAATTATTTATTTATTAACTACCTACCACTCTACATGCCAGGCACAGTGCTAAACTCCGAAGACTAACAAGGATTTAAAAGACACAGCGTCCGGTCTTCAAAGGTCTCTACATCTAAGAGGAAGGGCTTGAAATAGGAAAAAACTAATCATTTCAGACAGGAAATGAGTAGACAAAAAGCTGGAGTCGTTCTGGTGACGGGGAGAGCCCCACCCGGGTGTTGTTAAAGGTGAGGGTAGGCAGTTGAGATCAGCATAGATCAGTGGAGAGATGGCAGAAAATTTAAGCACTGCAAAAAAGTACAAAGAAAATAAAAATCACCCAAAACCCCACCTCCTTCAAGATATAATGATTCTTTTGTTGCAGTTTCTATAATAAGATTAATGCACAAATTAATCTAAAATAATCTAAGTAGATATTATCTTCAAAATTCCACTTTTAATTAACGTGAAAAATAAGTAAATGTTTCCAGTACTGTGTCCTAAGACAACTAAAGATGTCCTTAAAGAGCTTAAAGAAGATAAAATATTCCAAAAGGTTAATTGGCCTTCCTCCTGTCATTCTCATTATTTCTAGCATTTGGATGGTAAGTTTTTGAAGTTCTTCTAACTAGTGCTTTTACAGTAATTTTTATCCACCCATCATATTCATTGTCAACAATTAGAACTTAGTGCAAGTTTTTTCTCAGATACTAAAATAAGTAAAATAAATGCTTTCAAAGCATTTATATAGAAACTTTCATTCGTGAAAAATGTTGCAAATATCATCAATAATTCAGTCATTTACCAGTCATTACCTGTGTAGTGTATGTGCCAGATGTGGTATAGTTGCTGGAGATATATAGCAGTGAACAAGACAAAGTCCCAGATTTTAGTAGTTTTTCTCATCCAAGCTATTTGAGGTAAATCAACATTCCCAGGCCATGACATTAAAAATAATAAAAACAAACAATCCAATTTAAAAATGGGAAGAGGATTTGAATTGACACTTTTCCAAAGAAAACATATAGATGGCCAATAAGCGTCTGAAAAGATGCTCAACATCACTAATCACAATGCACATCAAAACCACAATGAACTATCACCTCACATGTTAGAATGACTATTATCAGAAAGACAAGAAATAACATGGGTGGAGAAAAGGAAACCCTTATATACTGTTTGGTCGGAATATAAACTGGTGCAGCCACTTTGGAAAACAGTATAGTGGTTCCTCGAAAAAATAAAAATAGAACTACCATATGATCCAACAGTTCCACTTCTGGGTATTTATCCAAAGAAGATGAAAACACTAACTCAAAAGACATAAGAAAACCCATGTTGATTGCTGCATTATTTACGATAGCCAAGATAATGGAAGCAACCTAAGTGTCCATTGATGGTTGAATGTATAAAGGAAATATATATGGATAATGGAATATTATTCAGCCATAATAAAAGAAGGAAATCTTGCCATTTGTGAAAGAAGATGAAAACACTAACTCAAAAGACATAAGAAAACCCATGTTGATTGCTGCATTATTTACGATAGCCAAGATAATGGAAGCAACCTAAGTGTCCATTGATGGTTGAATGTATAAAGGAAATATATATGGATAATGGAATATTATTCAGCCATAATAAAAGAAGGAAATCTTGCCATTTGTGGCAACATGGTTGGACCTTGAAGGCATTATGCTAAGTATGATGCAGAGAAAAACAGATACTGTATCGTCTCACTTACATGTGGAATCTAAAACAAAACCAAACCAAAACTGAGCTCATACATACAGAGAACAGATTGGTGGTTTCATAAGCGGGGTGGGGTGGGGTGGAAGATGGAGTGCAAAATGGGTGGCAGGCGTTAAACAAATACACACTTCCAGGTATAAAATAAATGTTACAGGGATGTAGTGTAGAGCGTGGTGACTCTACTTAATAATACTGTACTATATTTTTGAAAGTTGCTGAAAAACTAGATCTTAAAACTTCTCATCACAGGAAAAGAAATTTAGTAACAATGCGTGGTGACAGATATTAACTAGACTTATTGTGGTGATCATTTCACAATATATACAAATATCACATCATTACATTATATGCCTGAAATTAACATAATGTTATATGTCAGTTACATCGCAATTAAAAATTAAAATTTTAAAAGTAATATTTAAAAAGGAGGACTTGGTAGGAAAATTTGGGAACCACTGCATCAGATTCTAAAGAAAGCTAGTGAGATATTTGAGGATATTTTGTGTAGACTTCAAAGATGGATACAGATTGCCCTCCATCTCTTCTTGCTCTATTAGATTAGTGTCTGTCTCTGCTTCTTCTGTGAAATGTTTACACTCTTTCCTACTAGGCAATGGGACAACTGAATGCTGAGTGACGCTTGCCGAGTGGTCCTGGATGAGATTTACGTCCCACCAGCAGCTGAGGGTGGCCTGGTAGAATATAGGCAAGCCTTCATCATCAGCTTACACTTCAAATTCTACCTCAAAGTGAGGCAAGGACTGAATAAAATGGTAACTGACTTCTCTGGGTCTCTGGGTGCCTTGGCGTTCTGGGCATGAGTCTGCACACGAAGGACCTCCCCAGACTAGTTTTGATGATACACAGAGAGTGTCGAGTGTGGGTCATAAAGGGTGACACTTCCCGGCCTCGAACGGCTTTCTCCTGGCTCTTCTTGTCTCTCTCCTTCCCTCGCCCTCCTTCACTCCTGAGCTGAGAAGGGGACAGCCTTGTTACTCTATTTGCCTTATAATTTGTTTGACAAATGCTAATATGCAATATCAAATTGGTTTATAGTAGTGAAGAGCCTTCAGTAAGTAAATTATAATATCTTTTTCTATTTCAAAGAAAATTTTCTTATTAAAATAAGACTTACTTTAATATTTTGAAAATATAAATAAGACAAAAAGGAAGAGAAAATCATCTGTAATCCCATCACCTATACATAACCATTATTAATATTTTATTGTGTATCCTTCTAAATCCTTCTTTATGTACAGGTACATATGCGTTTAGTATTGCTTGCTTATTTCACTTAGTAACATAAACATCTTTCAATGTCATTAAATATTCTCCAGTGACATCATGACATAATGGTTGCATGGCATGTTTATAGATAGTTGTGCTGTTATTTGATCTATATCTTATTTTTGGACATTTAGGTTGTTTCCAGTTCATGAGTGCTCTAGAAGACTTCACCATAGAAACACCCCAAGGAATTCAGATGTTCCAGGTCGGTGGGTAGGGTTTTTTGTTTTTTGATCTGTTTATGCATTTAGATGTATGTATTATGCATATATCTCCTTTCTTTTCAATAACTATTTTTTTTATTACTTGTAAAGATAAAGTCTGCTAAAGCCAGTTGATGTTACCCATTGTCACCCACACATACCTTGCTTGGTTTAGCTTCTATGCTTTTTCTCAAGGTTACACAAGGAATTAGATTCTGTATCTCCTTTCCCTGCTATTTTCAGTTTCGCTGCTTAAAATGTCCTTCCTTTCTTGGCCAATGTCTGTCCTTTCTTTAAAATCTGACTCAACATTTACTGCTTCTAGAAAGACTTCCCTGCTTTATTTAACCACCTTAAATCTCCCAGAAACTTGTGTATTTTTCTTGCACCGAATTAGTTGTGTAAACTATTCTTTATTGCCATACAAAGTTGATCACATTATGTTAATGTGTTTGTGTGTATTCTGATACCTCAACAATGTTGTAGAGTCTCTGAGGGCAAAAAATAATGTCTTCCTTTTTTGGGGGTAAGGGAGTGGTTGTAATCAGAATTTATCCTTTACCGTATGGATATTTATTAACTTTGACTCACAGATATAGATACCCAATTGCCTACAGTTTTTCTCGATTTTGGGGTAAACCAGATACAACAGACCCAATTTTCAGTGCTTGAGAATGTCTGGCAGTAAAATAACTTGCTTTATTCATGAACAGTGTGTGGATCCCTGCCAAGATCCAGTCAGCCACCCAGTCACGCACCAGTCAGCCATTAAACACACCGCAGGGGAAGCTGTGTTTGTTGATGACATCCCCCCCATCGCCCAAGAACTCTTCTTGGCTGTAGTCACCAGCACCAGAGCTCATGCAAAGATCATGTAAGAAAATATAAAACATTCCTATATGTTACTGAAATGCATTCAAAATTTCATATTCAGATTGAGAGTTTATTATATATTTAAGTCAATTAAGAATAATTTCCTCTTCCAGATGGGAAATGGTCATTTTTTTAAGCATAGTTAAGAAAAAAAATCTATGGCCAAAAGTCAGAATACCTGCTAACTGCTGACACTTTTCAACATGGAATACTGCCCGTGACTTGTTATGAGGTCACCAGTTTTTCCTGGTGTTTGAGGAATCACTTATATTACCCTGAATTTATCCCTGAATTTAATGTGTGCTTTCAAATTTTCCTTCCTAGATCAATCGATACTTCAGAAGCCCTGGCCCTTCTGGGTGTTGTTGATGTGATAACAGCAGAGGATGTTCCAGGAGATAATAACTATCACGGAGAGGTTCTCTGTGCACAGAATGAGGTGTGTGATTTGTGTGAGGCTTATTATTCAAATGCTCTGCTGGAAATGCCAAAATGATGATTGGTTATGGATTTATGTTCACATCGCAAAGACCTGCACGGAAGCAATGATGCCACCTCAGCGATTCTCAAATTCTCTCTTGAATGGTGGACCGTTTTGAGAATCTGTTAAAAGCCATAAGCCCTCTCAAGGAAGGCTTCTAAAAAGTCATGAAGTGTATATAGAAGCAATACAGAGCATAGGACATTAAAACAACCAACAGAATTTCAAGATGACTGGATTACTGGGTGTGATACGGGAATGGTGAGAAACGCGGCTTAAAACAATCACAGGCCAGATCCTTAAATTCTGTAGCCAACTTTTGTATCCCCTAAACCCCACTCAAGCTACTGTTTTAGATTTATTCTCATAGGTTGAAAATAATGTAACATGTGGCTTTCGGCAGGTAATTTGTGTGGGTCAGACCATCTGCACCGTGGCTGCTGACACCTAAACTCATTCAAGAGAGGCTGCTAAACAAGTAAAGATCGTTTACAAAGACCTAGAGCCCAAGATTATCACAATAAAGGTATGCAGGCCACTCTGTGTCTTCTAGAATGACTAGGGTAGTATAATTTTGATAGAATTCAACCCATGGAGTCACAAAACTGTATAGGGCTCCATCTATACTGGGTTTAGAGTTGTCTATAGTTTTAGAGAGGAGGCTCCAGGAATTTGCACCTCAGGACATAATACTGAGAATTTTCCTGCAGGGAGCTGCCTCCCTTCCTGTGTCCACTTCTCCTCCCATGGCTTTTGCCAAGGTGTGGCCACAGAATACATATAAGCAACATCAGGGAAATGTTCTATGACCTCACATACAAAACTGGTCAGTGGGAAAATCCAGAGCACTATAAAACTCAGAACAGTTGTAACATTTACTAAATTACAGCTTGGGTCCTCTGTCTCCCTGCCCACTTCCTGCTGAAACACATGATCTGGAGACAATACTCCGACTCACAGTCTCTGTCGTTTAATGGGCTCTTAATAGCAATGAAAGCTTTGGCAAGTTGCTTAAACTCCTCATACCTCAGTTTCCTCATCTGTAAAATGGGAACCATGAAGGTACCTACATCAAAAGGTGACTATGAGGTTTAAATGAAAGAATTCAAATGCTTAGAACAGCACTTGGGACATGGAACACATTCCATAAATGTTAGCTGTTATTTTGTTTTAGTTGTTGTTATTAATGAGGACAAGAACATATTCATAGTGCTTTATAACCCCAGTACCTAGTGAAACACTAAACCCATAGTAGGTGCTCAATAAATCTTTGTGATAGAAAGATAGTTGGATAAATGGGTGCATAAGCAATGTGAAACCTGGCCAAGTAGGATGCAATCTTCATCATCCTCTTTGATCCTCCTCTGTTCTTCCCAACAGTTACCAAGGTCAAGTCATTTCCAGTTATCCTCTAAATTCCCCTTAATTCTGTCCTTTTCTTTCTAGCTAGTCTAGCCGCCTCTCTGCCAGTTCCGCTCTCTGATCTCACCCCCTCCCCCTCTCCTCAGAGGAAACCCCTCCTTCCGCCAGCTGCACCTCTCCCTCCACATTTGTTTCAGAGAGAAAACCACCGCCTGGGGTAGCCTTTATCTGCTTGGGCCCTTGGTCCCATCTCTCCACTAAGGCCCTGGACACAGACCAAGGACCGAAGAAAGAAAGAAGAAAAATCAGTACAAAGAAGCATTACTGGATTTCCCTGGTGGCGCAGTGGTTAAGAATCCGCCTGCCAATGCAGGGGACATGGGTTCAATCCCTGGTCCAGGAAGATCCCACATGCGGCGGAGCAACTAAGCCCATGAGCCACATCTACTGAGCCTGTGCACCACAACTACTGAAGCCCGCATGCCTAGAGCCCATGCTCCACAACAAGAGAAGCCACCATAGTGAGAAGCCCGCACACCACAACAAAGAATAGCTCCCGCTCGCTGCAACTAGGGAAAGCCTGCATGCAGCAGTGAAGACCCAAGGCAGCCAAAAATAAATAAATAAAATAAATAAATTTTTTAAAAATTGAAAAAAGAAGCATTGCTGAATTATTCAGAATATAAAGTCACCATACTGTTATTTCAAAAGCACCCAGCACATGTCAAGGAAGTTAACATATATGAAGACTTCAACAGTCCACCCTCCAGAGGCAACCACCTACCTCACCATCTTCCAAGCTCAGCTACAAAGATTGTTGTTGCTTGTTGTGGTTCTGAGTTAAACACAAATGGTCTGGAGCCCAAGTTGGAGTATCCTAGAGGGCACTGAGGGCTTCTGTCTCCAGGACTTTACCTGGGCAGGGGAACAGGAGACTTTAGAGGTCCGCTCTCCTATGTCCTGGGGCATTTTCATGAGCTACTCTGAGGAGGACCCCACACACAAATCAGCACGGGGGTGGGAGGCAGTGAGGGGGTGGTGGGAATTCGATTCTGGAAATTCTGATGCACTCCACTTGGAGAGTTATAAAGTCAGGAGAGGTGACTGTGTGTGTGAGTGTGTGTGAGAGAGAGAGAGAGAGAGAGAGAGAGAGAGAGAGAGACCTTTTTTAAACATACACACATAAGAAAGATGAACCAGAAAGCAATAAAGTTGGTTACCCACCTACAGGAGACAGTGGTGAGGTAAGGGAAGGAAATATTTCTCCAAGTTATACCTTTTTGTATAGCTCTTTATATTTGAAAGCAGGGTGATTTTTTTGATAGTCCCAATAAATGAAATTAACTCAATAAGGATGT
>NC_041215.1:104509544-104511258 GCF_002837175.3 Physeter macrocephalus
TAGAGACAAGCAAAAGCTAAGGGAATTCAGCACCACCAAACCAGCTTTAAAACAAATGCTAAAGGAACTTCTCTAGGCAGGAAACACAAGAAAAGGAAAATACCTATAATAACAAACCCAAAACAATTAAGAAAATGGTAATAGGAACATATGTATCAGTAATTACCTTAAATGGAAAGGGTTTAAATGCTCCAACCAAAAGACATAGATGGCTGAATGGATACAAAAACAAGACCCGTATATATTGCTGTCTACAAGAGACCCACTTCAGACCTAGGGACATGTACAGACTGAACGTGAGGGGATGGAAAAAGATATTCCATGCAAATGGAAATCAAAAGAAAACTGGAGTAGCAATCTCATATCAGAAAAAATGACTTTAAAATAACGACTATTACAAGAGACAAAGAAGGACACTGCATAATGATCAAGGGATCAATTCAAGAAGAAGATATAACAATTGTAAATATTTATGCTCCCAACACAGGAGCACCTCAATACATAAGGCAAATGCTAACAGCCATAAAAGGGGAAATTGACAGTAACACAACAATAGTAGGGGACTTTAACACTCCACTTTCACCAAACCTAACCTTATACCTAAAGCAATTAGAGAAAGAAGAACAACAAAAAAACCCCCAAAGTTAGCAGAAGGAAAAAAATCATAAAAGTCAGATCAGAAATAAATGAAAAAGAAATGAAGGAAACAATAGCAAAGATCAATAAAACTAAAAGCTGGTTCTTTGAGAAGATAAATAAAATTGGAAAAAAAAACTATAAAAAATACAAACACATGGCAGCTAAACAATACACAGCTAAATAACCAAGCGATCACTGAAGAAATCAAAGAGGAAATAAAAAAATACCTAGAAACAAATGACAATGAAAACACGATGACCCAAAACCTATGGGATGCAGCAAAAGCAGGTCTAACAGGGAAGTTTATAGCAATACAATCTTACCTCAAGAAACAAGAAAAATCTCAAGTAAACAACCTAACCTTATACCTAAAGCAATTAGAGAAAGAAGAACAACAAAAAAACCCCCAAAGGTAGCAGAAGGAAAAAAATCATAAAAGTCAGATCAGAAATAAATGAAAAAGAAATGAAGGAAACAATAGCAAAGATCAATAAAACTACAAGCTGGTTCTTTGAGAAGATAGCAAAATTTATAAACCATTAGCCAGACTCATCAAGAAAAAGAGGGAGAAGACTCAAATCAACAGAATTAGAAATGAGAAAGGAGAAGTAACAACTGACAATGCAGAAATACAAAGGATCATGAGCAATTACTACAGCAACTATATGCCAATAAAATGGACAACCTGGAAGAAATGGACAAATTATTAGAAAATCACATTCTGAGACTGAACCACAAAGATATAGAAAATATAAACAAACCAACCACAAGCACTGAAATTGAGACTATGATTAAAAATCTTCCAACAAACAAAAACCCAGGACCAGATGGCTTCACAGGCAAAGTCTATCAAACATTTAGAGAAGAGCTAACATCTATCGTTCTCAAACTCTTCCAAAATATAGCAGAGGGAGGAACACTCCGAAACTCATTCTATGAGGCCACCGTCACCCTGATACCAAAACCAAAGATGTCACAAAAACAGAAAACTACAGGCCAATATCACTGATGAACATAGATGCAAAAATCCTCAACAAACAGAATCCAACAGCACATTAAAAGGACCTTAAAAGAA
>NC_041215.1:104511598-104521447 GCF_002837175.3 Physeter macrocephalus
CCATGGCGGCTGAGCCTGCGCGTCCAGAGCCTGTGCTCCACAACGGGAGAGGCCACAACAGTGAGAGGCCCGCGTACAGAGAAAAAAAAAAAAAATTCAACACCCATTTATGATAAAAACCCTCCAGAAGGTAGGCATAGAGGGAACTTACCTCAACATAATAAAGGCCATATATGACAAACCCACAGCCAACACCGTTCTCGATGGTGAAAAATTGAAACCGTTTCCACTTAAGATCAGGAACAAGACAAGGCTGCCCACTCTCACCACTATTATTCAACATAGTTTGGGGAGTTTTAGCCATAGCAATTAGAGAAATAAAAGGAAGCCAAATTGGGAAAGAAGTTAAGCTGTCACTGTTTGCAGATGACATGATATTATACATAGAGAATCCTAAAGGTGCTACCAGAAAACTACTAGAACTAATCAATGAATTTGTTAAAGTAGCAGCATACAAATTTAATGCACAGAAATCTCTTGCATTCCTATACACTAATGATGAAAAATCTGAAAGAGAAATTAAGGAAACACTCCCATTTACCACTGCAACAAAAGAATAAAATACCTAGGAATAAACCTAGCCAAGGAGACAAAAGACCTGTATGCAGAAAGCTATAAGACACTGATGTAAGAAATTAAAGATGATACAAACAGATGGAGAGATATACCATGTTCTTGCATTGGAAGAACCAACATTGTGAAAATGCCTATACTACCCAAAGCAATCTACAGATTCAATGCAATCCTTATCAAATTACCAATGGCATTTTTCACAGAACTAGGAAAAAAAAATTTCACAATTGGTATGGAAACAAAAAAGACCCCGAATAGCCAAAGTAATCTTGAAAAAAGAAAAACGGAGCTGGAGGAATCAGGCTCCCTGACTTCAGACTATACTACCTCAAGTAGTATAGTTACAGTAATCAAGCTATAGTAATCAAGACAGTATGGTACTGGCACAAAATCAAATATAGATCAATAGAACAGGATAGAAAGCCCAGAGATAAACCCACACCCATATGGTCACCTTATTTTTGATAAAGGAGGCAAGACTATACAATGGAGAAAAGACAGCCTCTTCAATAAGTGGTGCTGAGAAAACTGGACAGCTACATGTAAAAGAATGAAATTAGAACACTCCCTAACACCATACACAAACATAAACTCAAAATGGATTAAAGACCTAAATGTAAGGCCAGACACTATAAAACTCCTAGAGGAAAACATAGGCAGAACACTCTAGGACATAAATCATGACAAGATCCTCTTGGCCCACCTCCTAGAAAATGGAAATAAAAGCAAAAATAAACAAATGGGACCTAATGAAACTTAAAAGCTTTTGCACAGCAAAGAAAACCATAAACAAGACAAAGAGACAACCGGGACCTAATGAAACTTAAAAGCTTTTGCACAGCAAAGAAAACCATAAACAAGACAAAAAGACAACCCTCAGAATGGGAGAAAATATTTGCAAACGAAGCAACTGAAAAAGGATTAATCTCCAAATATACAAGCAGCTCATGCAGCTCAATATCAGAAAAACAAACAGCTCAATCCAAAAATGGACAGAAGACCTAAATAGACATTTCTCCAAAGAAGATATACACATTGCCAACAAGCACATGAAAGGATGCTTATCATCACTAATCATTAGAGAAATGCAAATCAAAACTGCAATGAGATATCATCTCACACCGTCAGAATAACCATCATCAAAAAATTTACAAACACTAAATGCTGGAGAGGGTGTGGAGAAAAGGGAACCCTCTTGCACTGTTGGTGGGAATGTAAATTTACACAGCCACTATGAAGAACAGTATGGAGGTTCCTTAAAAAACTAAAAATAGAACTACCATATGACCCAGCAATCCCACTACCATGCATATACCCTGAGAAAACCATAATTCAAAAAGAGTCATGTACCACAATGTTCATTGCAGCTCTATTTACAATAGCCAGGACGTGGAAGCAACCTAAGTGTCCATCGACAGATGAATGGATAAAGAAGATGTGGCACGTATATACAATGGAATATAACTCAGCCATAAAAAGAAATGAAATTGAGTTATTTGTCATGAGGTGGATGGACCTAGAGACTGTCATACAGAGTGAAGTAAGTCAGAAAGAGAAAAATAAATGCCATATGCTAACATAAATATGGAGTCTAAAAAAAGAAAAATGGTTCTGAAGAACCTAGTGGCCAGACGGGAATAAAGATGCAGATGTAGAGAATGGACTTGAGGACACGGGGAGGGGGAAGGGTGATGTGGGTGAAGTAGGACGAAGTGAGAGAGTGGCATTGACATATATACACTCCCAAATGTAAAATAGACAGCTAGTGGGAAGCAGCTGCATAGCACAGGGAGATCAGCTTGGTGCTGTGTGACCACCTAGAGTGGTGGGATAGGGAGGGTGGGAGGGAGATGCAAGAGGGAGGAGATATGGGGATATATGTATACGTATAGCTGATTCACTTTGTTATACAGCAGAAACTAACAGAACAATTGAAAGCAACTATACTCCAATAAAGATGTTAAAAAAAAAAGAAATGGGAAGTGTCGAAAAGAGGGAGAGGTCAAAAGGTGTAGGAGGGCTCAGATATCTACAAGTTGAGCTTTCTGTTAGTATGTGCTGAGACAGAGTTTAGGGAGCAGGATGTTTCTTAGGGATCAACACCTGAGAAGGGAAGGTTGAGGAAGCAGAACTTGTCAGAGGGAGTAGTCAAACTCATGCAGGCCCCTCAAAGCATCAGGAACTCAGAGGGGAGCCCGGGAGCGAGCATTGCCCCATGGAGTTGTCCCACTCAGGCTGAAATGGACAGGCCTGTGTACCCATGAGTGACTCAGTCATGGATGAAAGGCCTTCCCGGGAAAAGCTTGACCTTGAAGAAGGAAGCTCCTCTGCCCCAAGGCAGACCCTGAGGGCGCTGACAGGTGGAGATCTCGTGCTGACAACACTGCCCACTTTGGGGGGGGCCCTAATGAGGGCTGCACTTCAATAATCTTTTTTTTTTTTTAATTCAAATCGACAGTTGTCTCCTCCGACAGCTCCCTTTTGCTGAGTGTGTTCTATTTTGAATAATTGGCCCTCTAACTCTTGGGTCTGTATGAGTTGCCAAGGGCTGCGCTAACAAATTACCACACGCTGGCTGGTTTAAAACAACAGAAATGTATCCTCTCACTGTTCTGAAGGCTGGAAGTCTGAAATCAAAGTGTCAACAGAGCCATACTTCCTCTGAATGCTCAGGGAAGGAGTGCCCCTTGCCTCTCGCTAGCTTGCGGTGGTTGTCAGCAATGCCTGTTTATAGACACATCACTCCAATCTCTGCCTCCATGTCTATCTTCCCTCCGTGTACGTCTGTCTGTCTCCAAATCTCCCTCTCCTTATAAGGGCCCTTATAGGGCCCACTCTAGTCCAGTGTGACTTCATCTTAATTTGATTGCATCTATAAAGACCCAGTTTCCAAATAAGATCACATTGGGAAATTCATGCAGCTCAATCCGCAACAGGCCCCCTTGAATATATTTGTCAGCTTTCTGGGCTCCAACCTAGTTATTGGAGTACCCTAAGAAGCACCAGGCTATAGAAGCCAAAGTGATCCTGATTCACCTGGTGGGCTGGCAGGGCAGAAGCAGGAAGCCTGCCAGTGCCCTTCTAAGGAAACTGAGGAAGACTCACAGCCTTACAGCTCCCTTGACTCCCCTCATACTCGCCCAGACCATTGGGAAGGAAGGGCTTGGATAGCCCACGTGGCACACCTGCACCCCAAGGGACCAAACTCTCCTCCAGATTCACAGTTTTCAAAGTGCAGATTTCCAGGTTCTTCCCCCAGCCTGGAACCTCTCCCCACACAGAGCCCAGGCCTCACTGGCACTCAGCTTCCCACAAGCCCAGCAGCCCCCTGGCTCCGCAGAGGCTGGAAGATTGGAGCTGGGTGAGGCTGGGAAGGGACTTCACAGTCAAAGAGGTTAAGAATGGAGGGTCTGGAACATAGACATGTAATGACCAACCTAAGGTCATTTAATGACCAGCCTAGGGTTCCTAAAAGCACCCACTGTTGGTCTGCTTGCCAGTGTTCCATCTTCAGGTTTTGAGGAGCTCGCAACACGAGGCAGCACCCCAGGGACACAGAAGTAGTGGCAAGTACCTTTCCATTTACATCAGCAGGCAAGACTGGTTACATTTTTTTTTCCCAGAAATAAGTTTGTTTGAATTGTTGGGGAGGGGTGTCATTTCCAATGTGAATTCTTTCCTTGGGTGACAGGGATTCTTTGATGTAACTCATAAGACCTTTTTTTTATAACAAACATACAAGCACCTGGTTCAATAGGTGTGGCATTTCTCTCACCCACCGGAACAACCCACTTAAAAGTAAAGAAATTAAAAAAAAAAAAAAAAAAAGCAGTGGTTGCTTTTTTCCCCCCCGTTGTCTTGACTGAGATCTGAGAATCAGAAAAACATGGCAGAGACAACCTCCTACCTTCCTGCTGTGAACAATCTTTGTCCCCTCTGCTGTGATGGATCTTTAGACTCAGCTCCCCAGAGCCCTGAGGGTTTCCGAAGGAGAGAAAACCAGAGGACTTCAGGCCTCACCCATAGCCCTCCAGGCTAAGCAGTAACCTTCTTAAAAATTTGTTTACACTTCACAAGATACCATTCAAGCAAAACTTCCCCTGCTGAAACGTGTTTGAAAAACACTTCTTTAAAGCCATTCAAGGTCAGTTTCCAGTTTCCCAGCAATGAATGTATTTGGTTCCCTAATCCATAGTACTTATATCTTCCAACTTTAATACCGTAATCTGACTTTAGTACGCTAAAACTGATCTTCTCCAGTAAATGTTTGTGTTTTATATTGACTCTGAAGGAGTTACTCCTATAAATATTTTGAAACACCATGATTTATGCTTTTCGTTGGCAGTATCCGCGCTCCTATAAATGGGAATTGTGTGCTCTTTGTGATCACTGGCTGCTCTGTTTTAAAGAGCAGAGTGAAGGAATTCCCCGGAAGTCCAGTGGTTAGGACTCCATGCTTCCACTGCCAGGGGCAGAAGCCAAAAAAAAAAAAAAAAACAAGGGCAGAATAAGATGGTGAACAGACTGTGTGGACCCTTAAACAATCCCTGCGTCGGTTTTACCCTAAGTGGAAGCAGCCAGAGGAAGGGCCTCCGTCTCCACATACCACTCTCCCTCTCCCCCAGCCTGCCTCCCCTCCATTCCCAATTCTCCTGGAATCAACTCCTAGTCATCTTGCGGGCCTACATGTGTCCCTTCCTCAGGGAAGCCTCCTCTGACCCCTCTCCCCAGACAAGGCTAATTCCCCTGTTCTATGTTTCTCACAATGGTTGATATTTGATTACATGTTCATTGTCTCTCTTACTAACCATAAACTCTTTGGAGGAAGAAAACATGTAGATCTGGTTTTCCACTGTGCCTCTACCACTTAGCATAGTGCCTGGTGCAAGGTAGATGCTTAATAACTGCTGGGCCAATGAATGAATGATCACTAATGACTCCTTCATTTAAAGTATTTGGGGTAATCAGTCAAGCATTCATGAATCCCTGCAATGAACAAGTCATCATCCATGCTGAGCATGGTGGGGGAAACAACCAGCTGCTTAACCTCCAGGAGCTTATTACCTAATTGGGAAAATGAGATACGAACATTGATAAGCCAACAAACTATCAGTAGCAGATTCGAGACTGGTTTTCCTGGTTTATTAAGTAGAAAGTAAAGAAGCAATTGGTTGGATCTGCAGATGCTTTTGGAATTGAGAGAAAGCAGTGAAGGGAGGTTTGATGCTGCTTTTTGATGGTAAATGGAGAAGGAGGGAAGATACAAGGACAAACAACCACAGCTGGACAGGAACAGGGTTGCTATCACTGCAGCATGGAAGAGCCTTCTCTGGTCACTTAACAGGTACTCATTGGGCATCTATTCTGTGGTCGGCACCATTCCAGGCCTGGGATACAGTGGTGCCCTCAGGGAGCTTACATTCTAGTGGAGAAAGCAAATAACAGGTGAAGAAGCATCCACGTCAGGTAGGACTGAGTGCCATGAAGAAAACGAAACAGAGCTGTTAGGAGAGTGATGGACATGCTCCTTCAGACGGGGTGGTCAGGGAAGAGCTCAGACCCAAGTACCAAGAAGGCACAAGACCTGCCAGCATCTGAGAGAAGAGAAGCACCAAGGCCTAGGACAGGAACGAACTCAGCACATTCAAGAAGCAGGGAAAGGCCAGTGTGGCAGAGACAACAGCCAAGGGAGAAAGCGGTGAAGCTGCGCTCAGAGAGGTGGGCCCGTTTATTCATCTGTTGAGTGGTTACCTAGACTGGATCACTATTTTCCAATGGAATAATCCTGTGGGCCAGGAGGAAGGAGGAAGGGCATCAAGGTGCTGGGTGGATGCAACACCCTACACCTCCACTTCAGGGCACAGACTGGACTTGTCCATCCAATTTCCTATGAGGAGACATTCTGCAGCTAGAATAAGAGAAATGTTGGGGCAGGTGGGAGGTCTCTGAAAGCCCACTGCTAGCTCTCCATGAGAAGGAAGAAGTCCATCCAGGACATGCCCCTGGGGCGGAAGCAGCATGCAGAGTGGGTTTTTTTTTTTTTTTTTTTTTGTGGTACGCGGGCCTCTCACTGTTGTGGCCTCTCCCGTTGCGGAGCACAGGCTCCGGACGCGCAGGCTCAGCGGCCATGGCTCACGGGCCTAGCCGCTCCGCGGCATGTGGGATCCTCCCGGACTGCGGCACGAACCCGCGTGCCCTGCATCGGCAGGCAGACTCTCAACCACTGAGCCACCAGGGAAGCCCCAGAGTGGGTTTAAGTTTAAACAGCTGTTTATGATTTTCACACTGAAGCCCCCCAACTTCCGAGGAAGCACAAAGAGGTGTGGGCTATTCACAAGCAAGCTTCAAAGCCAGGATTGGTAGGAGGCAAAGCTAGGCATGAGCCGGGCCACGCAGGTGCCCTTCACTTAAAAGGCCACAAAGCAAGGGAGTCTCCACCCCCTGCCCTGCTCTCTGGGGCTCCAGGCTGTCTGCTTCCACACAGGGAGAGATTTCAGTTGCTCAGACCTAAATCCTTTCTGCTCATTTCTGCAGCTGGTGCCAAAGAGCATTCCCATTTGGAGCTGTAAGGTGAAACTTTATCTACGGGTGCAAAGCCTTGCCCATCGAGATCGGATGAATTGGTTTTCTTTGTGAATGGGTGGAAGGTAAGGGTTGGGTGTCACTACCATAGTTTGCAGAGACAACAGGAAACTTCTAATGTGAGGGGAGCACTTGTGGCCTGTTTGGGTTGAGACCACTCCAATCAGAGACAAGAAGCCAGAGGCTGGGAACCAGGCTAATTTGGCCTGTTATCCAGTCTGCCCGGGCTCGGCCTCTGGGAATGTGGGGAGGCGGTAAAGCATTGGGGGTAATGGCTTGTGCCTCGGTATCAGACAGCCTTGGTTTCAAGCCGGCTCTGCCTTTTACTGGACAAGCTTCTACAAGTTACTTCACCTCCCTGAGCCTCAGGGTGCCCATGTTTAGGGCTATTGTAAAGATTAAGAGAGAGATGCTTTTTTCATTGATTAGAAACCTCTTAAATTCTTATACGAGGCCCTTAGCACTGGGCCTGATATACTGGAGGCCCTCTATTCTAACAACATATACCGATTCTCAAACTCAGGAGGATAAGAAATGGAGCGCTCTTTATTTTTCTATTTTTTGAACTTAATTTTTCTGTTGAGTCTCCATTACACAGAATTAGTTGATGTGTAATTGCAGTCAATTTCCAGGCCCCCTCTTTCCCTGAGTTGCAGTTGAATTGCAGGAGGAAACTCTACAACACTTTTCCCTGGCAGCCACCCCTCCAGGCCTCACCATCAGTCCACACAGGCCACTAGTTAACCCTCAGTGCCTTCTGCCGGGCCTGTTCCTCTCATGTGTCTCTCAAGGGACCATTCTGTGCTCCAAGGCATGCAGCTTCTCTGGGGTCTTGCCACCTCTCCTCCAGGGCCCCTCAGCCTTCCCATCCCATGAGCTTAGCTGGAATTTTGTCAGGTACCTCCACCCCTGCTCCACATGGGGGCTTGGCCCAAGGAAGGAGATAGAGCAGAGCCTCTCCCCTTCTCATCACTTTCGTTTTAACTCTCTCTCCTGTATCCAGTCTCCACCGCCAGCAGCCACCAAACATTCTTCCAAAACTCTCACTTACAAGCTGAGTCCTTACTCGCTTCTTCCACTGGCCTGGGCTTTGGAGGCTCCTTCCTCTATATTCTGTCCCACATCCCTTCTGAGTCATGAGCCCAGAATGAAGTGGCTGCAGCCCGGACAGGGAATCAGTCAAGGGTTAGAGGAAACACAGGTTGTGTGGTAGGGGTGGAATCAGCTAGATTATAAAAATATTATCCAACCACATTCTCATTAAGTGCTTTCAAAAGACCTGGGGGACTTCCCTGGTGGGTGGCGCAGTGGTTAAGACTGCATGCTCCCAATGCTGGGGGACCGGGTTCAATCCCTGGTCAAGGAAATAGATCCCACATGCATGCCGCAACTAAGGAGCCTGCATGCCACCACTAAGACCCTGGGCAACGAAATAAATAAATAAATAAATAAATAAATAAATAAATAAATATTCAAAAGACCTGGGATGAAAGTAAGGGCAGGCAGATGAGGGCTGCTTCTTTCATTGATAGCAGCCCTTAGAGATCCAGAAAGCTCTTGAATTGTAATATCTCAACTTGGAAGCATCTTCCTGTACTATTTTATTCTTTGAGGTCTACACAAGTTCATGTTTTTCTTCTGGGGAGAAAGAAGAACCAAACATGAATGGCCCACTGTAGCTTCCTTTCGTCTGTTGCAACAAAATGGCTGGAGGTGTTTACAGGACACCCAAAGAAAAAGTGAAAGGAAATAAGCAAATGGGAAAGAAGCAGCAAAGAAGCTCCCTCCGTGGCTTTAGAGTGCCAAATCCCCCACTTTTCAAGGTGAGGGAGGGAGGAATTCTAGTGTTCCCCCAGAGCCTCCCTGGGTCCTGAGCTGGGGCCACAAGGCTCACCATTGGCCACGCTGCTACTGGCACATTCAGGGACCACTCCAGGATGGTAGCAACTCCCTCACCTCCCCTTTCTGCCACCACCTCTTAGGATCCCTGATGTTATCAAACGTACTCCCCACAGGAGGTGTCTCAGAGGTGCCAGAACAGAAACCCCTCCTATTTAGCCTTCTTCCCTCAAGGACCCTTCACATTTACATACACAGACACAGACACAGACACAGACACACACACACACACACACACACACACACACACACACACACAGAGCATCCAAGTCCTTCCCCAATTTGAAGTATTTCAAGAGTACAAAATACTGGGTTGAAAGACTCCACAAAATTAGATAGTGGAGCAAACGTGAAGAATTTAAGTGCCAGGGGCATTTTTTTTTTATAGCTCTCTATTTTATAGGTCTCTCTAAACTGTGTTAGTTTCTGTTGTACAACAAGTGAATCAGCCATACACATACATATATCCCCATATCCCCTCTCTTCTAAGCCTCCCTCCCACCCTCCCTATCCCACTCCTCTAGGTCGTCGCAAAGCACCAAGCTGATTTCCCTGTGCTATGCTGCTGCTTCCCACTAGCTAACCAAAGCAATCTATAGATTCATTGCAATCCCTATCAAACTACCAATGGCATTCTTCACAGAACTAGAACAAAAAATTTTACAATTCGTATAGAAACACAAAAGACCCCGAATAGCCAAAGCAATCTTGAGAAAGAAAAATGGAGCTGAAGGAATCAGGTTCCCTGACTTCAAACTATACTACAAAGCTACAGTAATCAAGACAGTATGGTAC
>NC_041215.1:104521519-104540100 GCF_002837175.3 Physeter macrocephalus
AAGTGGTGCTGGGAAAACTGGACAGCTACATGTAAAAGAATGAAATTAGAACACTCCCTAACACCACATACAAAAATAAACTCCAAATGGACTAAAGATCTAAATGTAAGACCAGATACTATAAAACTCTTAGAGGAAAACACAGGGGCATGTTTACACAGTGGTGGTTCCCAACTTTAATCACATATAAGAGCACTGTTGCCACAGATGGTTGGTGCATCTTTTACTCCATAAATGTGTGTAAAAGTTGTTTGCCTGTAGGGCACAAAAAAAGAGGTAAATGAAATCAGGCCTAATATACCCCAGTCCCTAACCAAGCAGGCCATGACAGGCATTCCTCTGGGTCACCCATTCAATTCCCATAATATTCTCTTTTCTGTTTCCAATGCAGGTAATCAAGAGGAATGTGGACCCAGAAGTCACCCTGCTGACCTTCCTACGAAAGAACTGGACCCTTTTGATCCAAGTCTTGGCCATGTCTGTGTTTGCCTTAAAACATAGGCCAGCTACAATTATGAGAGCTAATCAAACCTCTCCATCCCCACACAGCCAGGTCCCGTGGCCCTTGCTCTCTATTTGCTTTTGGCAATGGTTCTAAGGATATTAAGTTAATTGAGCTATTTGGAGAGGATAAAGTTTCCCCAGAGTTTCTTATATCTTGATTTAATAGCCATGAAATAGAAACTAAGCTCTTTCTTTCAGCACTAATTATTCCTTTAAGTGCCTTCCAGATCCCCAAGACGGTGGTTATGTAATAGAGGTTTGTGTTGCACGTACCCTTCCCTGGAAGAAAACCAAATTCTCCAGATTCAGGAAGAGCACGCGTCATAGGAGAAGATTACCTTTCTCTACATCTGTTTTCTCACAACAGATTTTCCCCACCATTCTACATTCTGAAATTTAGATCTTCATAATGGCAAACATATTTTAATTGGTAAATCTAATGGATCTCTCAGAGAAGCCAAAAAATTTTTAAAAAGACAGAAATTACAAGTTTTGTTTAAAAGCCCACATAGTTTTTAATTCGTTGTCAACGTTTGAAAATTAGGAAATCTCATTTTTTTAAAAAAAATAGGAATTTCTCATGAAAAATGGGAAGATAGTCCTTCCTGCCTGGCAGCAGTCTTGCTCAGAGCTGAGTGGGGCCTGTCATCCTCCATCTAAAATGGGGCACAAGCTCTCCAGTCACACCCAGCCCACTCCACTCATTCACACACCTCTCTGATAAGCATTTATGGTTATGACTTAATTTAGATGAGCAAGCCACATGGCTTAAAAATAATAATAATAAAGCCAAAGATTCCAAAGTCTTCTTAGCCAGTCTAGTTAATTACATCCAATCCATAAACTGTGTGGAAATGGGCCACAATCAGGGAGAAGGATGACTAAAGAGAGGAGCAGAGGCTGAGTCTTGGGATTGGACCTGGACCAAGCAGGAGCAAAGGGACACTCCCGGTGGGATATGAAAATAAGGACGGGAGTTTTCTCCGAAGGCTCACTGACTTGGTTTCAAATGCAGTACAAACTACTGGGCAAAACTAGCAATACATTAAACTGCTAAAAATAAGTGTTTCTCTTCCAATTACATGATTGGAACCCAGAAGAATACCTATAATGAAATAGGATTTTTCCAAGGGCTTTTACTTCTGTTATCCTAGAAGATGCTTATGCTAAGCCTGTGAAGATAAAGTAGGTATTGCCTTTCCCTCTTTGCAAGTGAGGAAACACGCAGGGAGAGGTTTCTATGTCCAGTGTCACAAAGCTAGGAAGATACAGAGTGGCCTTGACTGAGGCCTGCGGGCAGGCGAATGCCTTCTCAGATCTGCACCTCACCCCACAAAGGAGACTTTCCTCGCTAGTGACACCCTAGGAAGTCAGCTCTAATGGAGGCGACATGTCCGCCTGGGAGTCTTTCCTTGACCACCCTTCCCAGTGCACCTGACAGGAACCAAGTATGCCTGCAGAAGAGGAGGCTGTGGCACCTGCACCGTGATGGTGTCTAAGCGAGACCCCACGTCCCAGGAGATAAGGTATCTGCCCAGATGCCCAGAGGCCAGGCTTGCACTTTCATCTCACAGCTGACGAAGATCTCAAAGACCTTCTAGCCTTGTGATTCTAACCCTCTCTGGTCTTAGACCCCTCTGAGAAACTGATAAAATCTATGAGCTTTCACAAAAACTAATAACGTTTTGCACACCATTTCCAGGAGATCGTGGACCTCCCAAGTCCCATCGATGCATCCCAGGTTAAGAATCCCCAATTAAGGGACCTCCCTGTTGGTCCAGCGGTTAAGACTCTGTGCTTCCACTGCAAGGGGCACGGGTTTGATCCCTGGGGAACAAAGGGAAGGGAAGATCCTGCATACTGCAGATCCCACATACCGCAGATCTCGCACGCGCACGGTGCGGCCAAAAAAAAAAGAAAGAAAGAAAGAAAGAAAGAAAGAGGGACTTCCCTGGTGGTGCAGTGGTTAAGAATCCGCGTGCTAACGCAGGGACACGGGTTCAAGCCCTGGTCCGGGAGGATCCCACATGCCGCAGAGCAACTAAGCCCGTGTGCCACAACTACTGAGCTTGCACTCTAGAGCCCGCGAGCCACAACTACTGAGCCTATGTGCCACAACTACTGAAGCCCGCATGCCTAGAGCCCGTGCTCCCAACAAGAGAAGCCATCTTAATTAGAGGCCTGTGCACGGCAACAAAGGGTAGCCGCCTCTTGCTGCAACTAAAAAGAAAGCCCGCTTGCATTAACAAAGACCCAATGCAGCCAAAAATAAATAAATTTATTTAAAAAAAAAGAAAGAAAGAAAGAAACCACAATTTAGGCCAAGCATTCATTTTACAGATGAGGAAACTGATGTCAGAAGGATGAAGTGACTTGTTCAAGGTCATGCAACTAGTATGTAGAACAACAACTTGAGCCCACGTTTTCTGGCTCTGACACTAATGCTCTTTCTACTGTTGGGCTGGATCTGGGCCATGATTCCAGCCTTTCATTAAGGGCCAGATTCCAGGACTTGGGCTGCTCCCAAATCCACTGGCCCAAGAAATCAAGAAATGGCCTCAGGACACAGGCCTTCCAACTCTGCTGAATGACCTTATACAGAGAGTTTAAAATGAACAAGCAAAACAATTCTCAAATACGGTTAAAAGACAAAGGTGCGCCTTTTACCTGTTATGGGATCAATGTCCTAATGTTTACTAGTTGACGTCCAACCATATTCCTGATGACACGAGTCCATTCCCACTGAGACCAGACCCAGGTGGGTCTGTTCTAGGCTTGGAAAATGTTTCTGAGGTTCAGAATGCCCGCATTCCCCCTAAGGATCCCAATTCTTATAGATAACACAGAGTCGGCAGAGAGGACTCTAAATTCTTCCTTCCAGTAACTCCTCCAGGTCCCCACCCTCTCGGCTGAGTGACAGGGAGAGGGGGTGGTTTCTGCTGCCCTTATTGTTCCCACATTCCCCACAGGGCAGAGCTGTGTTTCTCCTTTGGATTTTCCTTGTACTTCTCATATAAGACACTTCTCTGTCACTGTGTGCCTGGTGCCCATCTGTTCTCTGTGTGGGGCTGCTGTCACCACTGTGAAAGGTGTTGGAAGCATCAAAATGAGGCTTCACCCCGTGCAGGTAAAAGCACATCCTAAATTTCTCATTTCTTAACTCTATCTTTGTAATCAATGCTGTGTTGACTGTGCCTCCTGGGGCTTCTAGGTTGTGGTCCAGTAAGTAGAAGCTTTGGATGCATATTGCTCAAGATAATAACATCTGTTAAGTGATTTAAAAGAAAGCTAGGAATCCATCTACATTTCATTAGCTGATCATCTTTCTTCTTACTTTTTCTGCTTGAATGATAACAGCATGATCAAAACATTGATTAATGCCAATTAGACTGTGAGGCAGAATAAATATTGCACAAAGAGCATTGTGCATAGAATAAAACACCTCTGAGGATAACAGGGTAAAATTCAGGATTATTCCTTCTGGCGTGGAGTTTTTGGGGGTTTTTTTGGGTTTTTTTTTTTTTGCTGTACGCGGGCCTCTCACTGTTGTGGCCTCTCCCGTTGCGGAGCACAGGCTCCGGACGCGCAGGCTCAGCGGCCATGGCTCACGGGCCCAGCCACTCCGCGGCATGTGGGATCCTCCCGGACCGGGGCACGAACCCGTGTCCCCTGCATCGGCAGGCGGACTCTCAACCACTGCACCACCAGGGAAGCCCCTGGTGTGGAGTTTTAAGAGTACTGTGACATGCACTGGTATAAACACACCAGTTTCTCTGTCATTGTCACAGGGGTTTGGAGAGTCATAGGTCCAGACCCATTAACACTGCGAGTCCTTCCAGGAGGAAGGAGTCTGGATTTAACCACATAAGAGTCAATTCCAGGAAGGTCAACAAAGGCAAAAGACCCAGCAGAGTTTACTAGAGTCTCTGAGAAGGTCAGAGAGGATGTTGACCCCAAGGCCAATAAGCCCAAATCCTAGAATTATACTACATTCTGAATCCAGAGCAAGGCTTTAATGTACCCAAGAATCAATCAGCTGGGAGCTTGTTAAAAATGCAGATCATGAGTCAAGAAGTTTGGAGCAGAGGCCTGAGGTTCTGCATTTCCTAAAAGACCGCAGGTGGAACCAACACCACTGGTCCACGGACTGCACTTTAAATAGCAAGGATCTAGAACACAGACCAAAATCGTGGACCTTTGAAAGCAGAGCTCCTTTTGAGCCACACCAGAAGAATTTAAAGAACAAAGTAACATGAGGTCCATAGTGGAGAGTCTCCAAGTTAATCAGAAAGAGGTGACCCCATGCTCAGAACCAAGCTGGGAAAGAAATAGGGGTGCTCAAGAAAACTGTTTTTGAAATTACACACGCTTTCCTTATAATTACTGATTTCCAGAGAATTCTTCTCACTCTGGGAATGGAGGTTGTGTGCTAATTCCCAATTAGAAGGATCTGGGCATTCGAGCTTGAGAAGTAATCGTAATGCTAGAACACGGCTTCCAGGTCACCTCCTCCAGAAGGAAAGGGGATGCCGGCCAACTCTGCCCAAGGGGAGGGTGCACTGCTCAGGGAGAGGGTTCCACCATGACAAGAGAGATGCAGGATGTGGACCCTGGCAGGAGGCGGTGGTAGCAGGAAGGCAGGGCCTGTGACCATGCCTGTGTCCTTCCAGGAGAGGATTGCCAAGAGCCATGGCACCCGGTGCAGGATCTGCACCCCAGGGATGGTGATGTCCAGGTACACGCTGCTCAGGAGCCACCCGCAGCCTTCAGAGGAGCCTTCAGCCCTGGGGGGAGGTCTGACTTGAACAAGCCCAATGCCCGCCAAAGCCAGGTTGGGGTCATGCATCAGCCTGCTCCTCCCCCCCCAACAATGCCACCCCAGCCCCGTTCAGGGACCCCTCGGTTGTTTCCAAAGTAGCTGCTTTCACCCAGGAGCAGAGAAGAATGTCAAGGTGTATCTGCTTATCAAAGCACTTGCTGCACAGAACTAAAGAGCATGCGTGGCCCACACCCACATCTTGACACCCTACTTTTCTACACAGTGACTTATGTGGCTGCCTTCATTCGGGCTTTCATAACAGAGAACCTCAAACTGGGGGTGTTAAAACAGCAGGAATTCCTTCTCTCGCAGTTCTGGAGGTGAAGAGTCTGAAATCTAGGCTCTAGAAGAGGACTCTTCCTTGCCTCTTCCTAGCTTCTGGTGGAGGACAGCAGTCCTGGCGTTCCTTGACTTAGAGATCCATCACTCCCGTCTCTGCCTCCATCTTCTCACGGCCTTCTCCCCTGTGTGTCTGTGTCCCAATTTCCCTCTTCTTACAATCCAGTCACTGGATTAAGGCCTACCCTAATCCAGTAGGACCTCATCTTAACTTGATTACATCTGCATCACTGCAGATTTCCAAATAAGGTCATATTCACAGGTTCCAGAGGTTAGAACGTCAACGTATCTTCTGGGGGGGGGGGGCCACGATTCAACCCATAACACAGCCCTTCATGTATCGAAGGGATCCTTTAAAATTTGCAATGGGTTTAAGTTGCTGAAGAGTTCATGGGGGGCTTCCCTGGTGGCACAGTGGTTGCGAGTCCGCCTGCCGATGCAGGGGACATGGGTTCGTGCCCCGGTCTGGGAGGATCCCACGTGCCGCGGAGCGGCTGGGCCCGTGAGCCATGGCCGCTGAGCCTGCGCGTCCGGAGCCTGTGCTCCGCAACGGGAGAGGCCACAGCAGTGAGAGGCCCGCGTACCGCAAAAAAAAAAAAAAAAAAAAGAGTTCATGGGAATTCCTTGGCGGTCCAGTGGTTAGGACTCTGCATTCATTGCTGAGGGTCTGGGTTCAATCCCTGGTTGGGCAACTAAGATCCCACAAGTGGCGCAGCACAGCCAAATAAATAAATAAAGAGGAGTTCATAAACATATCCCTTTTGCAGGATCAATAAAGCTCACGTTCAAGTGTCAACAATCCCTAAACCAGACATCTGTTACACCATAGATATACAAATCCTTAGATTGAGGCCTGAAGGGTGAACACCACACACTCTCCTAATCTGCCAGTTGCCGGTGGACTTCCTTTACTCTCTCTGCTCCATTGCAGAAAATCAGATCAAATCACCTAAAACCCTGCCTTCCTTAGGTCCTTCCACTGTCTGAGGTCCTTCAGCAGCTCCTTACCCCTCATGTGGCCACGCCTACCCTCCTTCACCCGGCATTCAGAGAAGTCCAACAGCTGGCCTCCCAAACTCATTCTTCCTCCTCAGCTACATGAGTCCCTGCTGGCCAGTCTCCTCTCAACCCTCAATCCTCCGCAGTTTTCCACTTCTGCACCTCTGCTTGTGCTGCGCTGTGAACCCCGAATGCCCCTCCCCCGCTCTCCACCAATCCATTGCTTTCTCATCCTTCAACCCAAGCTTCTTTGTGAAGTCTACCCCGATGAACTCGATTCCACACTGACCCTCCTCCATCCCACCCTCCCCCATGCCTTCATCCTTGGAAACCTGAGTTTCTTACACTTTACCATGCAATAGAATTACCCGCAGACCTCTTAAATGCAGATTCCTCCACCGGGACCCAGACATTCTGATTTAGGAGAATTGGAGAAAGGCCAGAGATCTGCATTTTAAACAAATAGCAGAAATTCTGATGCAGTGACCTAAAATCCACTGAGGGGCACTACTAACAACCTGTCCGAGGCATTACACTTCACCCATATGGTGCCTTAGATACGGCCACATTTTCTTGTTTGGGGATCGCATGCATCTTACATAGTATCTGAAATATAGTTGCTGTCAATAGACACATGTTGAATGAATGAATAATTTAATAGATGGATGCAACTGAGCTCGCCAGATAGACTATCATCTTCTTTAGAACAGAGAATAAAACTGGAATTGAGGTGGTGGGAAGGATAATTATCTAAGAAGAAGAAAAAAGCTGTGAACAGACTAGTGGCTATTTAAATATTCTCAAAAACAAAGCAAAACACCTGTGTTTGTTTCAATTTTCTAAAGAAAAATAAATTAGGGCTTCTCTGGTGGCGCAGTGGTTGAGAGTCCGCCTGCCTATGCAGGGGACACGGGTTCGTGTCCCGGTCCGGGAAGATCCCATATGCCGCAGAGCGGCTGGGCAGGCCACAACAGTGAGAGGCTCGCGTAAAACAACAACAACAAAAAAAAAAAAAAAAAAAGAAAAATAAATTAAAAATCAGTAAAAATAAAGAATACTGATAACTTTTCTTCTTCTCTGATTAGGTAATCTATGCCACTGCACTGGGTATCGGTCAATTCTTGCAAGTGGAGGGACCTTTTGTTTGGTGAGTAGGGGACTATGGGAGCAACCTACAGAGCAAGAATGACAGTGACAGCTGGTCCAGGCTGGGAGCACAGGAGGTGAGTTTTTTAGACCATCTAAATAGACCATAAGGAAGACCAATTGAGTTAGCTCCAACTAACTCACGGGAGTTTGAGCTCTTTGTTGAGAGAAGGGTGAACGTTACACCACCTTTGATGCTCTACATCACACCACTGGGAAGCTAGGAGGTCTAGTCAGCCAGACAGACATCTTCCATGGCTAGTTCAGCAAGGCCTCGGGACAGGACATGTAGGAGGGCTCAAGGAAACCCAAGGAGACAAGTAAAGACATGGAGTTTGCTTTGGGGAGACAAGGTTAGTTCCAAGAATCCAGACCAGCTGGGAAAGTGTGAGCAGATAAAGAAGCCAAAAATCTAGAGTGGAATCCAAAATTCACCCCAAGTACCAGAGTGCAGGGAGTTTCCCCCCACCAAAAAGCGATATCGCACTAGGCTGCTGTGAAAATCAAATGAGAAATTGCAGGCTCATAACAAAGCCTTCCTTGGCACTTAGTAAGAACTCAACAAATAGTTACTACTGTATTGAGGATGCTGTCCACACTATGAATAGTGTTTGCCAGGGAAACCAGACAAATACATCTGATCACCCTCTACAGAAGGCAGGATGGATGTAGGCAGTACTGCCCTTAGACCCAAGCAAGGGGGATTCCAAACTTTGGAGAGCCCCTAGCTGGTCCTCCTCCAGCCAATCTCAGGAGACCACGGGGCCAAAGTGACTCGTTTGCCTCGAGCCTTCACCCTTTTCTAGACGGTGCTCCAGATACATTCTTGACCCCATTCCCAGGCACAAGTCTCTTCCCCAAGTCCATCTTCCTCGGGAAGATCATAACAGCCAGCATGTACACCCTGAGGCCAAAGACTAGCTGTCTGGGGAGCGAGTAGACAGAGCTTGGACATGCAGGCTGGCTCACAAGTGTGTGAGGTCCTTCACGGTACAGAACAGAGCCAGGGTGGGGAGGGAAGGGCAGCAGGCCACAGGCCGGGGGCCTCCATTTGTATTCTTGCCTCATCTCCACAAATAGTGGATGAGGTCCTGGAAATGGACCAGCAGGTGTGTCCCACTCTCCAGAGCCAGCCAGGTCCCCAGTGAGTGTCCCATCTTCTACTGCCACGTGGGGGAGCCAGCAGGTGACAAGCTGAGAAAATGAATATCTTGTAAACCCATCAAATTGCTGGTGTAATTAGGAAAACACTTGTGAAATACAAATAAAGGAAGTTAAAGGCAACCTCTCTCCCTCTGGAATGTGGATATTATCCATCTTTCCAGGCACAGACTCTGGGGATAAAAGCAAAAATACAGTCAGAGACCCACACTGCAGCCAACTGGCCCCAGGGACCTTAAAGGGTGAAAGGAACCTAGCCCTGGTGGGAATACCCAAGGCTCCTATCTACTAGGCAAGAGAAGACTGGCTTCTTCTGTTATCACTCACTCATGGTCCATCGTAAGAGCACTCAGAGTTTTGAGTGAGAGAGGAAGCGCTACTGGCTTCACTCAGCTGGTTTTGCTTCTTGGACAGAGAAGAAGCTGTCTCTGAACAACTGCCAGCCTGAGACATTTGTGCAGACAGAGAACTGAAGTATCTGGAAGAAAGTATTTTACTAGAGACTTAGGAGAGACTATTTGAGGAAGAAGGTACAAGAGGTAAGCTTGGAGAAAATGGGAAGTGAAAGAACCAGCAAATGGAAACCTGCTTTAAAATTCATTGATTGTCCATTCATTCCCAGTCAAGTACCATGCAGATCGCAAATGTCGGAGATATCTGGTTCCAAAATGGTTTTCTTTTTTCTTTTTTTTTTGTCTTTCTTTTTTTTTCTCTTTTTAAGGTCCCTTTATAAATGATAATACTCAATGTTGTTGAGTCTTGTATATACTAGAGAATGGATAAATTATTATTGCTGTGAAAAGCATCTTATCAATTGATTCTACAACTAGGAATTCATCTAAGAAAAAATTCAGAGATGTACACAAAGCTGTACATGTAATGAACAGAAATGTTCATTATGTTATTTGTAGTTATAAAATGTAAAAAAAAAAAAACCCACCAAGTATACATCAATAGCAAATTTTACAACTATATTATGGAATAGCCAGAAGATGGACTATTATGCAATCAGCAAAATTATATTTTAAAGGCTTTTTAATGTTAGGCAAATAAATGAACAAAAAGTCAAAGTAAAAAGTATATTGTACTATAACTATAGTACAAATATATATTACATAAAAATATTATCAGTGGAATAGAGTAATGATAGTTTATTTCTTCTATGCTTCTCCATATTCTTTACTATTGTTTTAAGCTATATAATATATAATGTGTGTGTATTATATATTCTATATATTTATCTGTATCACTGTACTTAAATAAAGTAAAGAAAAAGAAAGATCTTGTGATTATCCGTATTCCAGTAGAAACCACCAAACGTGACTATAAAAGTTTGGAGCCTCATTTAAATTGTCAAACCCTTCAAGGCACACACCCATTTACATGTTAAAAAGTTTTTCATCTCAAGGCATTTCACTATCCTAGGAGGCAAATGGTTGTCAACGGAAAGGAACAGGAAAATGCTGCCTGGATCAGGGAGAAAATGATTCTTCCTTGCTCGACAGGAAAAGTGACGTGAGGCCCTTTGTTTGTCCTCTTCCTGAGAGTATCGCTTAATGCCGGCCAGTGCTGCAACTGTGCTTGTGAGTTTTGATGGTCATTCTCCGCTTTACTTACAAACGTCCAAAGTGCAGGCACGAATAAGGCACTTTTCATTTGGGATCTGGGTAAAGTGGTGATTCAAAGCCCACGCTCTGATTTCCCCCTTCATTCTCTGGAAGGCTGAAACAATAAAACATAAACCCACTCAGACAAGAGAAAAAAGACCTACCCCAACTATGATGAGTCCCATCCTTGCCTGGCCCTACTCATGCAGAGCTGGCCTCTATCACCATCTCCTCCTTTGCAGAGAGAGGGCACTGCAACGTCAGGAAGGCTGAGGAACCTGTCCAAAGATACATGGCGAGTTCATGGCTCCCACAGCTGGGAAGTCCAGCCTGAAACACACCAGTCTCTGGCTTTGCTCTCTGAGAGACACTAGTTTCAAAAAAAGACCCACAGCCAAGCTCTTAAAGGAATTACCTACAGAGAATTCCTAGTTCGGATATAGGAAAAATAGAGTCTGCTCCCTGTAGACACGGAAAACTAAGAGAACACAGTTGGCCTTAGACAAAACTGAGCCCGTCATTCCCTGCTGTATCTGTTTCTATCCTTAACACCCCGGGAATTCAATCTGGGCAATGATTGCGCTCTGGGGTCCACCTGGATCACTTTAACCAAATGCAAAAGAACGAATTTAAACTAGACTGTGCCCCAATATTCCTTATAAAGAGAAACACAATTTTAAGGTGGATCTTATGATCACTGAGCCACATGTCCTTTCCCTATACGAAAAGACACACAGGAAGCCACATTATAAGGGGAAGGTTGCTTGATGACCATGGATGCAGAGCAGTTGGATAATCTTAAGGGTAACCTCATAGAAGACGCCCCTCCATCCATCAGGTAGACCTGCTGGATGGCAGGTGTCTGCCCCATGACACTCCCTTCTCTTGAAGCTATGTTAATATCTTCCATGGGGTAACTGTAAAGTCTTGGCCTGGTCCCTGTTTAGGGGAACTTTAATTCCTCAGCTCTGATTCATTTTGTTTGTTTTATATTTTAATTCTCAGACACTATCTTGCTTCTAGGCTTTAGATATACACCACATTATTGACCTCAGGTACTGCCTATACTTCTAATTCCAACTTACACAAAAACTGATCCTTCAGATGTTGGCCGGTTATGCTTCAGTCATAACCTACACAAGGAACAACTGCAAGCTTTCCTTCTGCAACCTGGGAAGACCTTAGAGAGATAGGAAAAAAGGCAGGGGAGTATTGGACAAATGTCAGGTCATTTCACTTACTTGTCACAATTACCCTTCAAAATAGGCATTATTTCTATTTAATCTTCAGAGAGGTTAGGTACCTTTCCATTGAGAGGGTCAGAGAGCCAAGTCATGGCAGAACTGAGAAGGAACCCAGACCTGTCTGTCTCCCTATCTCCCATGCTCTTCCCCGCTTCACAGCCCTCTAGCCCTGCATCCCACAGTTCCCTCCCAATCTGTCTTTCTCTTTAGGAAGGTTTCCTGGGAATAAGTGTTTCCAAAGCTAAAATATGTTTGATTCAGTTTGGGTAACTTTCAGTTTGGGTAACTTTTCACTGTGCTTTAGTTTCCTAAATAGGTAAAATGGAGTTGATAGTTTACTTTCTTTGTACAATTGTTGTGAGGATTAAGTAAATTATTAATACGTGTAAAAGTACTTGGAACGTAAGCACCCCATAAATGTTAACTATTGTTATTAAAGCAAGTGGTGTGTGTTTGTGTGTATGTGTATGTGTGTGTGTGTGTGTGTGTGTGTTTACACATGAGTCTGTATGTTTAGAGTCATTTTTTTACTTAAACTATAGGACTTCTCAGAGTTTTGAATCCTGACTTGACAGGTGAGGGGATAGAGGTTGGGGCACAGTGGAGAGGGTTTCCCAAACTTATTTGACCTGTGATTGTTTTTCATAGGCTGTCTTGGTGTTTTGCAGAGTACTGTTTGAACTATTTAATAGAATACTCTTTTCTTTAACATCACATTAGTGTCAGATCAGTATTTCTCTTACAACAAGGTTCTTATTTAAAACTATTTGGTTTGAACTATTTTCCCATACAAGGAAAATCAGATCGTTATTACTATGTTCATTTTGCCTAATTAATGTAAAGAATTACAATGCTGTTTCCAGTTGAGCAGGGCTGACAGAACCATCTTCTTCTGCCCTTTATAAAGATTTGCATGGAGCTATTTGCAAAAGAGGAGTTCCAGCCCTTGGACCCTACCCAGGAGCTCATATTTCCCCCAGAACTCTTGGTAAGATGAGTTGGGTGTTTTATGTGCTTGTTTCAATGCCACTGGTTATAAGCTCAGTTTTCTAAAACCACACTGTCCGTCCTGTGAAATTATCAAATTGTGGAAATGCTTGATCAAATCAGTATGCCTGTCCCTGTCCAGCTCACCAAGCCCTGGCTGTTGCCCTGCACACTTTCCCCGAAGCCTCAGCTGAGGCTATTTTTTAAAGCGATTTCATCATTACTCCCATCATTGTCATCTGCAGTGTGTCCCTATTGACTGTCCCAAGCAATCCAGTTTTTCTCAGCTTCTAACTTGGCCTTTCCAGCCTTTTCCAGATATTGACCTCAAGAGGCACTTCCAGGGTCTCCCGATACCTCAGCCTTCCCTCTGTCAGCATCTCTATCTCTCCTCTCTAACATCCAGTGGTCCCATTCCATAAAATGCCTATTTCTGAAAGATTCTGATGTGTTTATTCATGCATTCAACAAATATTCATCATTCAGCAACGTGCCAGGCACTGTTTGGGGTACTGAATATACAACAGGGAACAAAACTCACACAGACCTGACCCCAAGGAGTCTGTAATCTGGTGGCAGAGACAGACAATGAGCAAGATAATAGATAAGTTATATAGTGTGTTAGCAAGTGAGAAGGAGAACAAAATAAAACAGAGAAAGGGGATAGGATGATGCAGGGGGTTGCAACTTTAAATATCCGGCCAGAGAAAACTTCTCTGAGAAGGTAACATTTGAAGAAAGTCCTGAAAGAGGGGAAGGAACTGGCCACGAAGATACATGGGGGGAGAGCAGTCCAGGCAGTGGGGCAGCAAGTGCAAAGGTGCCAAGGAGGGGAGAACTCCTGGCTTGATCAAGGGACGGAGCAGGGGCCAGCCTGGCTGGAGCACAGTGAACCAGAGAGATCAGAAAGCTGAGGGCCTTTGCCTGAGATGAGAAGCTATCAGAGAGGTTGGACAGAAGAGGGGTACGCTCCTATTAACCTTGTAATGGGATCCGGGGTCATTTTGGCTGCTGGGATGGGAATAGCCTGCGGAGGGGGCGAGGGAAGGAGCAGTGAGCCCATTAGGGCACGAATGTCGTCCCGAGGATGGTGGTGCTGGACCAGGCGGCCAGCATGCAGGTGGTGAGGAGGGAGTGGATTCTGGATACATTTTGGAAGAAGAGCCAACAAGATTTCCTGATGAATGTGATGCAGGGGAGGGGTGCCCACCGGGTGCCCACCCACCCCGGCCGCGAACGGATACCGGGCCGCAGCCTGTTAGGCACAGGGCAGCACAGCAGGAGGTGAGCGGCGGGCAAGCAAGCTTCATCGGCGGCTCCCCATTGCTCCCCGTCTCTCGCATTACCGCCTGAACCGTCCCCCCACCACCACGTCCGTGGAAAAGCTGTCTTCCACGAAACCAATCCCTGGTGCCGGAAAGGTTGGGGACCGCTGCTGTAGAGTGTGGGAGAGAGAGAGGAGTCACTGTTGACTCCGGGGCTTTGGGCAGCTGGAAAGGGGAGTGGCCATTTACGGAGAAGGGGAAGACCTCCGGAGGAGCAGGGCCTTTTGTCTTTGGGGGGTCCTTTTCCGGGGCTTGGAGGGGGATGGGATATGAGGAGCTCAGTTTGGGACACGTTAAATTTGAGATGCCTATTAACACATCTAAGGAGAGACACTGAGTACTCGTTCAGGATTTCAGAGGAAAAGCTGAAGATTCTAATTTAGGAGTATTAGTGTAATTATGATTCTTAAGGCCATGATACTAAATTATGTTGAATTAATCTACCCTGAAGGGTCAGTGACAGATGCCAGCTCATATTGTCGCTTTCCTCCAAAGAACTACACATTATCAAGGCTTAAGCTAAAGGAGTAAATATCTAATTATGGAAATTCAGGCCTTAGCCAATGGGTGTAGTGAGTGTCTTTTTGGTCAGGGGGACCCCAGAACTTCTGAAATCTCTCTAGAGGAGCATACCTCCACCTAGGATCTATCATAACCCAGGAATACAGGTGTGCACAGGTGCACACACCTTGTTATTAGCACGCAGAGGATGGCAGAGAACCCAGAAAAACGAACCCTGGCCTTTCATGGAAAGAGCGTCACCTGGATCTCCCCTGGGGCCCTCAAGGACCTCCTGGAGCTGAAAGCAAAACGCCTGGAAGGCCCTCTCATCCTGGGCAGCACCTCGCTGGGTGAGTGATTGCAACAGTCCTCACTCCACCATTTGTGACGAGCCGGACTTCCTGTCCCCGACTCTGCTCACAGTCTACAAAAACTACTTTTTAAGGATAAAAACCTCATTTTTTTTTTTTTTTTTTGTGGTACGCGGGCCTCCCTCTGTTGTGGCCTCTCCCGTTGCGGAGCACAGGCTCCGGACGCGCAGGCTCATTGGCCATGGCTCACGGGCCCAGCCGCTGCGCGGCACGTGGGATCCTCCCAGACCGGGGCGCGAACCCGGTTCCCCTGCATCGGCAGGCGGACGCGCAACCACTGCGCCACCAGGGAAGCCCTAAAAACCTCATTTTTTAAATAAAAATGCTATAATAATGTATCATAAAATGTACTCCTATATTGTATATTATATAATAATTATTTATATAACATAGTATTTTTATATCTACTATATATTTTTATAAATACTAGCATATATGAGCTATATAGACTCATATATAAATTATATATACAATATTAAAGTATAATACAAATATCATATTATTATAGTAAAATGGTCTCCAAAATTGGAGGTACATATACCCTGGGAGTATGCAGTGTAACCTCTTGAGGTGTGGGGAAAAAGTATTAGAGGACTGTTTATCATTTAATTTACTTTGCCCTTTTTAACTTTGTTTTTGTTAAATAAAATAGAATTTTATAAAATATGTATGGCTATATTAACAATGCACACCCAGTTATCACCACACCCAGTTTAAGAACCAGAGCTTTACCAAGAACTCTGAGTGCCCCGTGGGCCCTCCCAAACCACAGGCCCTCCCCTCGCCTTCTTCTCGGAGGCACTCATTAGCCTGAAGATGACGTTGGTCAGTCTCTTCCTCATTTTTACAATTTTACCTCATGTATTTGAGCAACTAAGCACCATGTCCCTTAGTTCTGCGTATTTTTGAACTTCACATAAATAGACTGATACGGTATTATTCTTCTGCAATTTGCTTTGTGCGTTCAACATTCTTGAGCTGAGATTCGCCCACACTGTTGCGTGTAACTGTGCTGCTGGATTCCATCACGTGTCCAGGGCACAATTTGCTCATCCATTCTATTGCTCAAGGTTATGGAGTGTTCTCCAAGTTTTTGCTATTACAGATATCTTTATATGTGTCTCCTGGTGCCCACATGCAAGGGTTTTCTAAGAACCTCTCATCCATTTTATTTCCTATTTTTATATACATGTAGAGAGTATAAATAAATACATATACCAGGAGAGCCTGTGCTATAAAATTACTTGGCAGGGTGTATGGCCACTGCTTTCACATCTATACACATTTATTGCCAGTTTTTAAAATTAGCATCTGAATATTTTTATGAGAAACTCTCAATGCCAAAAAATTGCATTTTCTCTTTCCTAACTCTCTCTAGAATATATAATGCACTTACTTTCAGGACCTGCGTTGAAATCTCAAGGACATTTTCATTCAGTTCTCCTCTCTCCTGCTAGGATTTCTGAGCTGATTATGGTGTCTAAAACAAGTGATGGTGAGTTCCAGGTGTTCTTCGTAAAATATCAGTGAACCGATTCCTGCACTAAACTTAACACTTGCTATATAGTTTAGAACCTCCTCATACATTTATCTTGTCTGGCCTGTTTCCAATTCTTCATCATTTTTCTGATGTGATATGACATCCCCACCACGAAACTTTACTGTCAAAAGCTTTGCACAGAATATGAGGTACTTGGATAATGTCATTCAAGACCCTGCAGTCAGCTGCAGGATTCTTGCCTATAAAAAGCCACGGTCTTGCAGTGTCACTTTAATGGGAAGACAGCAAGAGAGAACCAGCACTCTCCAATGGTTGGATGGTCAATTCCAGGGAGGGAGAATGTTCGCAGGAGGAAAGTAGGCGATGTAGTGTCTGGCACTCAAATGCCACTTGTCTCATGGGGACAACGGCAAAAGGCCAAATGAGACAAAAACCTGCCCGGGCAAACACCCCCAGTCACTTACAACATCCTTAAGGGCCCCTTATGTACAGATACCGCATCAGGCAAGCTGGCACCCACAGAGTAGGAAGGAAACATGCAAGGCTTTGCCTTCAAGATGCACTGCAAACCCTTTGGCAAAAGGAACCTTATTTTAGTCCTTCCCTCATCCCCCAGATCTCCTAGCATATATGCGCCTGTCCCAGATACATGCATATATGTGCTAAATTACTGACGAATAACTTAATGCAAAAAACAAACAAACAAATGAGTGGGTCAGAAACTTGAATTTGGGAGGCAGTGGTAAGAATGACTTCCTTAACTCAGGCAACAGAGAGGTTGACTGAACTGAAAGCTTTAGTCCAGACTGACTGGTAGGCCACCGTATGTTTTTGGAGGTTGGAGGTGGGCAGGGGAGGGGACCCACCTTGGCTGTATCACTGCCATCCAGGAGTCCTACCTTCCCGGCCTGAACCATCATCAGCCAGACTTCGACCGTGCTGCAGACCGGAAAGCCTGCCCTTCTCTGGCCTCACCCCACCCACTTGCTAGGAAAGGGACCCTTCCTGGTTTCGCCCAGCACCACAGCTTCACAGCTTCAGCCTTGGGACAACTCAGGTAGCACATCTGCATACCACTCAGAAGAGGAGGAGAAGGTGCTTAGATTTATCTGAAATCTTGGGGTTGGAGAGAAGAGAAAGAGGGAATAGTAAAATGGGTGGTTTGGGAGTATAGTCAAGTAGCTTAAGCAGATGGTCAAGACCCGAAAACCCTTCCCCTCATCTTCACCCCAGGCCTCGTTTAGCCCACGGTTTTCAAAATTGTCTTCAGCACCACAACCCTGTCCTCAAACAAATCTTAGTAAATGAAAATAAGTTGCTCTGTTTGAAGGAGGGGAAAGACTTTCTCCATCCCACTGAGCCCCTATCTCTACCTCCGCCAGGGCCAGGATTCAAGGAAAGTGGACTTGCCCAAGGTCCCCATACTGGCCAGTGGTGTGTCGTCAAGCCACACATCCCCCACTTCCGATCCAGAACTCTTGTCTTTACTGCCATTTCCCGTCCCCCAGGCCCACCCCACGGCCTGTCCACTTGGCTATTTATCAGTTTGGACTCTGCAGGCAAAGTAGAGCCAGATTCTAAAATCTGAGGAAACAAACAATGCACTTGCCTTGGGGGCCCCTTAAACTTTAAGCGTGAGTACTCTCTAGTGGCCTCCAGGGACCTTTCCCAGGATGCCCCAACTTTTCCTAAGGCGCAGAAGAATGAAAGACACTGGTGGGGGAGGGATACGTGGGAGCCAGATGTACCCGCCACCACCACCTGCAGTCTCCCGCAGGAAATCAGTTTCTGTGACAGCTTCTGCTTGTTTACATTTTGTGTGCTAATCCGTGTCACATACACGCTTGGCTCGGTATACTTCTTTTTTTTTTTTTTTTTTTTTTTTGTGGTATGCGGGCCTCCCTCTGTTGCGGCCTCTCCCGTTGCGGAGCACAGGCTCCGGACGCGCAGGCTCAGCGGCCACGGCTCACGGGCCCAGCCGCTCCACGGCATGTGGGATCCTCCCAGACCGGGGCGCGAACCCGGTTCCCCTGCATCGGCAGGCGGACGCGCAACCACTGCGCCACCAGGGAAGCCC
>NC_041215.1:104540141-104546547 GCF_002837175.3 Physeter macrocephalus
GCCGCTCCGCGGCATGTGGGATCCTCCCAGACCGGGGCGCGAACCCGGTTCCCCTGCATCGGCAGGCGGACGCGCAACCACTGCGCCACCAGGGAAGCCCTCGGTATACTTCTTTTTCCTCAAAATCTTTAGTGTAGCAAGTGCTCCAGAAAGTTGCTGCACCTTTAACCCATGGACCCACAAACTCTGAGAAGCGTGGAGTTAGAACAAAATCCATGTTCTGAGAATCAAACAAAGACAAGGCTCTTTTCAACTCTGTTGACATACAGGCTAGGTTTTGTGACCAAAGATGGAATAAAATATGAATGGAAATACAGTAAATAGAATTTCCTCGGTACAGCTATGTCATGCCTGGCACAAAGTGAGGGGGTAATGTGAGCAATGGAAAAAGCCAAATGAAAGCCCCCAAATGGATTGTCTGGCCTCAGCCTGAGTTTGAAATCCGTACTTCTGAGCGCCCAGGCAGTAGCAACAGCTGGCATTTTTCTCTCCCCTAGGGCTTTTGGCTCTTCCTTCCTCCAAGTACCCTGTTCTATGTCAAATAAGGGATTATTACACTGGTCTGTGTGATGCTTCTGTGTAATGCTCCTGACCTTAAAAAGATAGTAATAATAATAATAATAATGTCTTTGTTTCGGATTTCTTCCCTGTGAATAAGGCTCTGGGTCTATAGGGTAGGAGGAACTGTATGATAGGAAACAAACTTGGTCTTCCCAGTACTCCTGCAGGCAAAGGGAAGGCAGCATTTTGCAGAAGTTAGAGACCAAGCTTTACTGGAACTTGTAGTGACGGGAAGCAATAGACCATCCCTGGTGGGTCTGGGTTGGGATCCCGTGTTACGGAGTGCCTTGTATGAGATGCTGAAGCAGAAAAAGGGTGAGGACTCTCAGCTGAGAGACGCTCCAGGGCAGAGGAGAAGTTTAGTTACTTTTAGGCAAGATTTGCTTAGCATACAGTTAATGAGGAGAAACTAGTGGTTTCCCTAATCAATTAGGTTAGCTCTGATCAATGAAGCAGCAGGGGGGTGTTGTGCGTGTATGTTGGCAGGGGTGGGGGAAGTATTGTGCCAAGTACATTGTTAATACTGATGAAAATAAAGTTACGTGGGGGGGTGAAATATTCTCCACGATCAATCCACAAGAGAAAAATCAAAGCCCGGCCCACAACCTGTTAAAAAACAGACTAACTGCCGTTAGAACCCAGCCTTGGAAATGATGTCAAATCAGACTCTACGTGTTAGTGATTCATTCTACAAACCCCAGAGAGATTAATTTTTAAAGTCCAGCTAAGTCACCTCCTGATGGTTTGGTGACTTCTTCATTTTCAAAGATTGATCTGAACCCTTTACATCCCTGCTACAAAGAAGCCCAAAGCCAGTGCTAATATCCTGCCAATACTCACGAGTATGGCTGCAACGGTTTTTAAATTCTGAGTTACTTCCTTGCCAGGCAGCAAATAGCATTGCCCTGATCCCCCTAGATGGATGCTCTTCCATTGCTCCTGCCCCCCAAGCCCCTCCCTGGGAACCCCCAACATCTCCACACCTAACAACAACCAACGTAATACCTAGGGCAGCTCCTTGCATGAGCTGTGTTCATTCTGATTGGCCGGTGCCCCTCCTGGAACTGGTTGTTGACGGTTTTGAATATCAAGGCTACCTGTAGAGGTGCAAATCAACAGTAAAAGCATTATTGATTTTTGACTGTGACCTAGGAAATTGAAAGACCTTTGACTGTTTTCATGCCATCATATTTATCCCCCTTAATCACAAAACAGCTTTGCATAGCTTCACTGTGGTCAGTCAGGAGGGAGTCACGGAAAGTTCTAGTAGAGTCTGCCACCTGCTAGTTTTTACTGTCATCCCTTCTCTCTGGCCTCTGTTTTCTTGCGTTCATTCAAAGAGTGTAGACCAACCCAGGGGTTCCCAACCCTGGCTGCCCAGGAGAACTCCCTGGGGAGACTTTGATAAAGCCCTGCACCCAGAGATTCTGATTTGATTGACATGGGAGTGGGGCATCTGTGCTGTTTGAGTTCTGGTGATTCTCTAAGCAGCCAGTGTGGAGAGCCACCGCACTAGCTGGACACCAAGGCCCTGGAGCCATGATTACAATCCAGTTGCTCCTCCCACATCACCTGTAACAACAATGTGCTTTCCAGCACTGACAATAGGTGCTGCCTGCAGTCTGGTCCAAGTCAAGGACATCTTGACTGAGAGGGTATCTGAGTTCCGGGAGAAGACCCAGACACACCAAGCATTCCTGAAGCACCTGAAGAGCCTGGCGGGCCAGCAGATCTGGAACATGGCCGTATGTCCTCCGGGCCAATCACGAGGCCCACTGCACCTATTTCTTAACCTCACCGAAATGTTGAAATAGGCCTTGGCAGAATCAGTGTGCAAAAGGGTCTCGGCAGATTGAAACGACAGGCACAATAAGTAACTATTCAATATTTAACAAACATTATTTAATAACATATTTCAAAGAAGACTCTAAGTCAAGTTCAACAGAATAAGCCAAGTAGGAATACGAGTGCTAATTTTGTGACAAGACCTTCAAAGAAGCTAATTTAGACTTAGGCTGCGTTAACAGAAGTATAATACCTAAAATAAGGAGGGTAGTCTCCTCTACCTCAGACCGTTCAGATCACAGCTGAAGAATAATGCTCAGATCAGGGAATCACACTTCAAGGTCTGGTAGTTTTTGACCTCAGAAGAAAGCAGGAGTAAGTTTTCAAAGTACACATGCTCCTTCCCTTACGTACCCCAAATGGTGTATTAGAAATCCTTGGGATACAGGGAATGGAGGCAGAACATGTTTCCTTTGAAAAATCTCTTCAAGTGATTCCAAAATGTTCCCATTCACTGTCAAGAACTCTGACTCAAACCCTGGAGCCTGGCAAGGAGATGGTGGCAGGAGGGTGGGGGGTTGGAAACCACATCAGAAAGAGGAATGATGGGGCTGCCTTCAAATATTTCTAGACTCCCAAGGAGACGTGTGATGTATTTCATATGATCACAAAGGGTAGAAGTATGACCCATAGGTGAGAATCCAGGGATGCAGATTTCCACTCAGTGGAAACAAGAACTTTAAAATTGAGCCATTCATAGAGGAACTGGGGTTCCCTGTCCTCACCCATGTTCCAGCCCGGGTCAACACAGCCCAGGTTGTCAGTGTAGATTCCATCACTACATGGGAAAGAGAGCACTGAGTGGACTGGCCAGTCATTTCCCTGCCACTTTCTGAGATGCTACAGCCTCAACCAGATCCAAGTGGAATCTCCCAAGAGGAAAAGGGCAACTCTCCCTCAGTGATGTGATGCCCAGCACCTCAACACAGCCCACGGGAAGTCCAGCAATTTCAGAGGCCGTGAGATGAGGCTGAGATCCCAAGGCAGGACGGAACCTCTGTGGCCAGCACTGTGGCCACCTGCACCAGCTAAGTAGGGGTGGTTCAGAATTGGCAGCTGAGCCTCACTCACTTGAATCCCAGTCCTGCCCCTTCATAGCTGGCAGAACTTGATCAAGTTTCACAATTTCTCTGTGCCCCAGTGTCTTCATCCGTAAAGGGGGAATAATTGCATCATCTCACTGGGTTGTTGTGAGGATTGAGTAAATACGTGTGAAGGGGTTAGACAGCAGGGGCAACATACCAAATGCCATAGAGTGCTCGTTACCTTCCATTCCCCACCCGATCCAAAGTCGCAGGTGGGTGGAGGCCTCCCACATGTTCTGAACTGAGTCTCATCTGCAGAGCACCCTGAGACTCCTCTTGAGCCTTTCACTACCAGAGAAGACCATAAGCAGGTGCCTATGGGTCTCGGATTTGAGGGATCGAATGACGAGACTCTAACTCTCTCTCCTTAGTCCTTAGGGGGACACATCATAAGCCAGCATTGCTATTCAGATCTGAATCCAATTCTGGCTATGGGCAACACTTAACCTCAATCTGATATCAGAAGGTAAGCTACCCCAGGACACTCTGAACAGCACCTGAAAAGTTTTTGTCTCTTTTTAAAGAATTGCTATATCAGAGCCCAGGTCTCTGGCTCTCAATCCACCATGGGAAGCCCAGGCTCCTGGCAGGAGGCACCCTGATGCAGGGGGTGGCTGATGCTTCCTTCCTCACCACCTGCCACATACACACAACACCCAGCCTGGACCACAGCTCAGTTAGCCTGCATCAGCCTGGGGCGGTATCAGAGGCTGACACGAAGTCTCTCTGTGGCCTGAGGACCAGCATCCCCTTCTCTTCATGCCCACCCCCCCAGTTGCTGTGTGAGAAGCCACAGATCTAGTGAGGACATGCTGGGGACATCATGGGGCCCCGGGAGGGGGCAGGAGGAAGGCGATGACTAATTTTACATGCTGGCTGAGAGGAACGCTCCCTTGGGGCGCTCCGTGCTATACCACCCTTGTCTCCCCCCGAAGTGCTCAGCCTTCACACTGCCTCTGGCTGCTACAAGGATGCTAGCACTCCCGTTTACTGGGTGCTGACTTTGTGCCAGGCTCTGCTGGATACTTTACACACGTCATGTCTAATGTGTCGAACCACCCGGCGGAGGTCGCTTGTAGAGGCAGGCATGAGATGGAAACCCAGTCTGCCTGACTTCCAAATGGGCATGCTTGTCTCTTCTCCATCAGCGCCTCCCCAGGGCTTCTAACTCCCCGCTTCCCTTGTTCCTCCCCCTCCCTCACCCATCAAATACCCTCCTACCGGCTGACACGGGCCCAGGCACTGGGTGCAGGGGAGCAGTCACACGGCCCCTTATGAACTTCGGGGTGTGGCCAAGCGGGAATTATATTACAGGCATTGTAACCCTCCCCAGGGGATTACTGGCTAAGACAATCCCGTCCCTGGTGGGTGGGAACTGAGAAGTGTTGGGAGACACCTACTGGCAGAGGACAAGCTCTCATGCCCCCATTCAGCTTTGTGTAGGGCCCACCTAGGGGGGAGGAGAGGAAAGGCCTCACCCCTGCCTGGCCCAGTCAACTGTTTTGCTGAGTCCTCCAGGCCTACGGTCCAGGACGACCATAGCTCAACCCCCAGAGACTAAGGGAGAAGCAGCCAAGGCTCTGGGGCATCAGGATAGCAAGGATGGCCCGGCCCCCATGGAGCCTTCTACACTAGGGCTAGGACTAGTAATACTAGCTGTGTTCTTCTGCTGGGGTGTTGGTTGTTACCTTGGGCTTAAGGTCTCTGTTTTCCCAGCTCTGCCAGAGCCACCTCCAGCCTGAGCTCAGGTCGCTCCGGTGAGGCCAGTAGAAGGGAGGGAAAGGTCCACAGGGGCTCCTTCGGGGTCCGCCTGACACCTACCTTCCAATCAGCATACCGCTGCTGTGCCTGGAGCGGAACCCACGTCGGATTCCCTGCACCACCGCTTGACCTCCTCACCACATCTCCTCTGTGGAGCCACAACCACTTTTTAAAGCCAGAGGGGACTTCTCTGACCACCATGTGGTGACAACGGGGCTGAAAGGAGGTTTTGTGAATTGTTCACTTTGCTTTAAAGGTGTGGGTATCCCGCTTAGAGGCCAACAGCGGTGGCAAGGACAAAAGGCAAATCCAATGATTTGAGCTCTTTTAATAATGGAAACGAACCACATCTCAGCTTAAGTTACGCCCTTACCTTAATCACAGTATTGAACGAGTTAGATTTAGTTAACCAGCCTCTGCTGAAAGATGAAAACAGGCCTGAGAGGCCTTGGGGACAGGAAGAGACCCAGTTCACACGGCACGTGCACTAACAAGAGTAAATGTCACGCAGCTGCTGCCACCCCTCCCTGCGGAAGGGACGAGGCGGCCTGGTCCGCCGCGCGCTCAGATCCCTGCGCTGCTCCCCGCAGAGAAAGGTGACCTTTTCTTCTCCGCTGCTGACATTTAGGAGTACAGAATAATCTCGCGTTCCTGTTGCACCTGTGCAGAAATGTCATTTTCTTCAACAGATTCCTCTAAGCGAACATTTTCTTGCTGGGCTGGCGAGTGCAGACCTGGAGCCAGAGGGAATTTCGGAGTCTGCGTATATTCCCCACTCTCAAAAGGTAAGAATTCTGCTGGTCACTTTTGAGAGCTGTTTTTCCTCTTTGCATAACTGAGTCCAGTCATCTGTAGAAATTTCAGAACAGATGGAAGGAAAATAAGGCTGCCCTGAAAACCTGTTTCCTGTCCTCTGTAGCCTGGTGCAGCACCAAGGCTTTCAGCAACCCTTTTTTTTTTTTTTTTGGTTTTTTTTTTTTTTTTAACTTTTTTTGGGTATAAATTCTTTTCGTTGTTGCGCGCAGGCTTTTCTCTAGTTGCGGCGAGCGGGGGCTACTCCTCATTGTGGTGCGCGGGCTTCTCATTGCAGCGGCTTCTCTTGTTGCAGAGCATGGGCTCTAGAGCGCAGGCTCAGTAGTTGTGGTGCACGGGCT
>NC_041215.1:104547308-104596185 GCF_002837175.3 Physeter macrocephalus
GCAATCCCACTACTGGGCATATACCCTGAGAAAACCATAATTCAAAAAGAGTCATGTACCAAAATGTTCATTGCAGCTCTATTTACAATAGCCAGGACATGGAAGCAACCTAAGTGTCCATCAACAGATGAATGGATAAAGGAGATGTGGCACATATATACAATGGAATATTACTCAGCCATAAAAAGAAATGAAATTGAGTTATTTGTAGTGAGGTGGATGGACCTGGAGTCTGTCATACAGAGTGAAGTAAGTCAGAAGGAGAAAAACAAATACCGTATGCTAACACATATATATGGAATCTAAGAAAAAAAAATGTCATGAAGAGCCTAGGGGTAGGACGGGAATAAAACACAGGCCTACTAGAGCATGGACTTGAGGATATGGGGAGGGGGAAGGGTAAGCTGTGAGGAAGTGAGAGAGTGGCATGGACATATATACACTACCAAACGTAGGGTGGATAGCTAGTGGGAAGCAGCCGCCTGGCACAGGGAGATCAGCTAGGTGGTTTGTGACCACCTGGAGGGGTGGGATAGGGAGGGTGGGAGGGAGGGAGACGCAAGAGGGAAGAGATATGGGAACATATGTATATGTATAACTGATTCACTTTGTTGTAAAGCAGAAACTAACACACCATTGTAAAGCAATTATACTCCAATAAAGATGTTAAAAAAATTAAAAATAAAAAAAAAATAAAAGCATCTGTGTTGAGAAGGCTCCTCCATCCTCACAGGGGACAAAGGGAACTGGAGACTGGAGTTAATGGCACCCGGAAATAAGAGCATGTGGAAATGCTCCAGCCATCTTGTGCAGAGGCATCCTGGCCTCAGAGGGAAAGTGCACAGTGATCCCTGTTCATTGAGGGTATGGGGGGTTGGGGACGGACCTTTGGGAGGACATCATTCTCTCTTTGAACGAACAGGCAGCCAAATTGTCCTCAAATAGTGCCAAGCGTCCTTTGTGTCCATTTAGATTGAGTCTAAGTGATTAATTAGTGGCACCAAGAAGCAGAAAACTTGCTCTTAGTTTTAACATATCAAATAACTCCAAATGGCTTTTGTCTCCACAGTGGGAATCTGTGTCAGCCTTCCGGCAGGCTCAGTGCCAGCAAAATGCCTTGGCCCATGTGAATGCTGGCAGGCAAGTCCTCTTCAGAGAGGGCACAGACACCGTTGAGGACCTGAGCATCGCCTACAGAGGGGTCGGGGCTGCCACAGTCAGTGCACAGAAATCCTGCCAGCAGCTCCTAGGGAGGTAAGCAACAAACCCTGGATCCTGATGGTGAAGCTTGACGTCAGAAAAAACAAGTGGGAAGATGGAAACTCCTATATGTAGAATCATTGCTTGTTCTTTCTGTAATTTTGCTAAATGAAACCAACCTTATTTGACTTTGATTAATTAGGTGCCACTCTTTGGGTGAGGGATACAACAAATATGGCCCAGGACTGTGTTCAGCCCCAGGGCTCTGTGCACATCAACACTCCAGCAAACCCACACCAGGCAGCATCCAAGTGGTACCTACCACTCCCACTGCTTGGGGGCACTCTATCTCTTCCTCAGTAAAGGCAGTGTCCAAGTCTGAGTCCTGTCCAGTTCATAATGGAATTGACCCTAATGGTTTATTTACTTAATGCCTGGTTCCAGCATGTTCAGGCTACTCAGTGCAGCCTCCCAGGCCTCAGTTTTCCTGAACGGCTTGTTTAGGTGATTTCTAAGTGCATATCCAACGCATGAAATGAGACTCTGGGGTGTCTGAACCGCCACCATCCAATATCTAGCACGTGCCAGTAGTCACTGAGGCTGCCCTTCTCCAGGCGCTGGGGTGAGCTGATGCTGGATGAGGCCTGTAGGCTGCTCCTGGATGAAGTCTCCCTCCCAGGCTGGGCTCCAGGTGGGAGGGTGGCATTCAAGAGGACTCTGGTGGTCAGCTTCTTCTTCAAATTCTACCTACAAGTTCTGCAGGAACAGAAGAAGCTAGTAGAGCTGTTCTCTGTGCCTGTAAGTGCTCTGGCTTTTATGTGTTCCTGGCAGCATAAGCTCCCACCTTCCCCACTACTTTTGCAAACTGTCTTGTGGGCAGCCTGTCAGTTCCCAGCCATCCCTTCTTCCGGAACTCAGCCCTGAAGGGCTACTGCGTGAGGCTCAGGATGCCAGACTGTCTTCAGTGCACAGATGTTTACCACGTGCCCTGAGCAGGGAAACATGACGGGACCCCTGCCTTCTATGTGCAATTTTTTTCTCTTTTAAAATCAACTTTATTGAAGTATAATTACATAGAACAAAATGCACCTATTTAAACTCAGAGAGTTTTGACAATTGTGTAAACTGGCGTCACCACCATCTCAAACAAGAGATAGGGTATTTCCATCACCCCAAAGAGTGCCCTTTTGCCCCTCTGCTGTCAATTCTCCCACCCCTGCCCCCAGGCAACAACCCTGATCTGCTTTGTGACACTATAGATTAGTTTTGCCTATTCTAGAATTTTATATTCAATATGAAATGGTAAACAAAATTTTATTTTTCAAAAAAACTAAAAGGTTGGGTGGTGGTAGGATGAATTGGGAGATTTGGATTGACATGTATACACTGATGTGTATAAAATGGATGACTAATAAGAACCTGCTGTATAAGAAAATAAATTAAATTAAATTTAAAAAAAAACTAAAAGGTTTATATGCTAATATTTAAGTAGCTTCTTTTCAGAATTTCTGATTATAAACTTCTGGAATAAGTTACCAAAGCAAAATATTTTCACTCTCTTTCTCCCTCTCTCTCTCTCCCCCTCCCCCTCTCTCTTCTGAATCTATCTTTCCTCCCCTGACTGTGACTACAACTCTCACCCTAACTTGCACCCCTGTTCCCCAGTCACACCCCACGCCAACAGCCCAGTGTTCCTACACTGTCTGGTTTTCATTCATTCAGATGAAGACCCTCACAGGACTTCCCTGGAGGTCCAGTGGTTAAGACTCCGTGCTTCCACTGCAGGGGGCCCGGGTTTGATCCCTGGTTGGGGAACGAAGATCCCTCCAGCTGTGTGGCGAGGCCAAAATAAAAAAAGAAAGAAAGATAAAGATCCTCACAAACCACATTTACTAGAATAACTCTTGCTGCCATTGAATTTCTTAATCAAGACCCTTGATGTGTTTCAGTGACACCCAGAGAGCCTTCCCAGTTTTGCCCCTCTCCCAGAAAAACTGAGTTGCTGAGGGAAATAATCAGGATTTGGGCTCTTTTGTGTACCATGAACCACCCCAGCTCGTTCTAGAATGGCTTTTCCAACCCCAGATTTTCTTGCTTCTCCTCCTGCCTCTGCCCAGCTTGCTGACAGGCCTCTCTCTCCTCAGACTGACTTGAGGATCAGATTCAGTCAATCCGGGTCTTCCTTATGTGGAAAGGGAGGGAGGGCAAGGAACGTTCACAGAAGTGAATCCTGGGAGGTGATGTGGATTTGCGTCATCCAGGCTACCCGAACCTTACGGTTTCTTGGCTACTTAAGCCAAGTCACTTTCAAAGCCCAGTTTAATCATAGACTAATCAGCTTATCTTTATTGTTTTGAATCGTCTTTCAAAACAGACGCCGTTATCCTGAAATTTCAGACCGATTCCTAAGTGCTCTAGAAGACTTCCCGGTCACGATACCCCAGGGAGTCCAAAGGTACCAGGTCAGTGAGTTTAATTTAATGGAAACCGAGAAACTAAGAGACAGCTGTAGCTGTGTGAACAAGCAAGTGCTTCAAAGTTGTGATTTTCCCTTCTAACTTTCTAGTTTTTGCTAGCACATTGGCCCTTTGTTCAGGCCGATCCAGGGAGAGGCTGGATCTAAGATCAGGCCTGAGCTACCGCTGGATGCACTCAGGGCCAAACCAACCTGAAACAGTTTCACCATCTGACTAATAATTGAGAGTGTCTTCAAACTGCTGTTCTTTGGGCATTTGTTTGAAGAGCAGCTAAGCCAGGAGTGGGGGGAAGGACAGAGCAGGACAGTAGCAAGGTTCAGCCTCCAGCCCTGATTGCAAATGTTTAATCTCCAGTCGGCAAAACAAGAGCCCTGCAAGTAACTGAACCCCCTCTTCCTGAAGGACAATTTAGAAAGTATCTATTATTATTATTAGAGCACAGCCCCTCCTGCCACCTGATCTCCACACACAGTCCACACATAGATCTTCCCTGAGAAGAGTTCCAGAATAAACACATGCTCCCTTTACTTTTTAGTTTTTATTAGAGTATAGTTGCTTTACAACGTTGTGTTAGTTTCTACAGTACAGCAAAGTGAATCAGCAATACGTATACATATATCCCCTCTTTTTTGGATTTCCTTCCCATTTAGGTCACCACAGAGCACTGAGTAGAGTTCCCTGTGCTATATACTGTAGCTTCTCATTAGTTATCTATTTTATACATAGTATCAATAGTGTATATATGTCAATCCCAATCTCCCAATTCATCCATTTACTTATACTACCAGTGATATTTTTGTGCACAAAAATATCACAAGGGCAGCCGAGGCACCTTAGACCAGATCTGGATAGACGCCATTGCCATGTGTCCCCCATCTCCCACCAGAGGGCCTGCTCCAGCCGATAAGCAGGCTTTTGGCTTAGATTTTGGTCCCCCATCCTCAGGAATTATAGCACTCTAGGCCTCATCATCATGGTCACTTTACGTGTAAACAGGCTGATCGTTGGAAAGGTAAGAAAGCAGGACAGGGAGACCCTCTGAATTCCAGAATAAAGGGGTACGGGGCACCACTTGGGAAAAGAACATGCCAAAAGGGGAAGCCAGAGTGCCCCTTCACCTACTTCACAGTTTTGTCAAAGCATTGCCGCATAACTGAAATAACAATTCCCCAGTCTAGTTACATCATTAAATTGCCACGCTCATCTGACCCACTCCAGTGTTTGTTGCCTGAGGGTGACCGTCTGATTTCTCAATCCTGGATCAGGAGTGTTGGTAATCGGCCAGGTCACTTCTGAAGATTAAAGTTTTCCAGGGAAACTCTTGTCTTTCTCTGTAGAGTGTGGATTCTCACCAACCCCTCCAAGATCCAGGCGGATGCCCCATCATGGCACCTACCAGGCCTTAAACATGCCACAGATGAAGCCGTATTTTGTGATGACATCCCCATGCTGGATAAAGAACTTTCAATGGCTTTGGTGACCAGTACCAAAGCCCATGCAAAAATCATGTAAGTAAATGAAAAGCTTTCGAAAGGCTTTTTTAAAGCACACTTGGGGATTCCCTTGGAGGAATGTGACCATTTTCCTGAAATGTTCTAAACCCAAAGAACCTTATGGAAAGAATTTTAAAAAGGTCACCAGCCCCAGAAGGAGGAAGGGAGTGTAACTGGAAATGCCCACCATGAAAGAGAGACAAAAGTCACAGTTATGGGGGCTTCCCTGGTGGCGCAGTGGTTGAGAATCCGCCTGCCGATGCAGGGGACACGGGTTCGTGCCCCGGTCCGGGAAGATCCCACATGCCGCGGAGCGGCTGGGCCCGTGAGCCATGGCCGCTGAGCCTGCGCGTCCGGAGCCTGCGCTCCGCAATGGGAGAGGCCACAACAGTGAGAGGCCCGCATACCGGAAAAAAAAAAAAAAAAAAGTCACAGTTATGGGTCCTCGCTTTCATTCTAATCTCATCTCCCTGCTGCTTCCTCAGGCATGGCTCAAAGGAGTAACTCTGAGTAGGGCTAATATTCAGCTTGTGATAAAACAATGAATGAATGGTAAATGACCACTGTCCTAAGCTTCCTAAGGACACCCCTGCCACAGCCATACTGGTCCCTCCCTCCCCTCCCATCCCAGTAGCTATGATGTTACCCCAGGCCCAGCAGGGGGCCTCCTGGACCCTGCTCTATGGCATATCAGCTCTGATTGGTCAGGGCCTGCGGTGAACCAGTTGTTATATATTTTGATTTTCACCCATGCTCTATCTCTCCCTCAGGTTTAGGGCCCTCAAAGCTTGCTGATTTCTACTTCTTAAATATTTCTCTTTTTTTCAGATCAATTGATTTGTCCGAGGCCCTTGCACTACCTGGGGTGGTTGATGTGATAAGAGTGGAGGACATTCCAGGCACCAGTGGTACCAAAAATGACAAATTGTTGGCCGTGGATAAAGTGAGGTACAGAACGTGACTTCCCATGTGACTTTGTGCAGATAATCACCAAGGTACCACCTCCAGGTGGCCTTCCGTCACCTCCCAGCCCTCTCTGCCACTGGGGGCTAGAAGTGCCAATTCTTCCAGCTTCTCTCTACCCCTAATGCCTTTATTCAGATGGACCTACTCTTCTGGAATCAGGAAATAACATCGAGAAAAGGAAATTTATTACAGGAAAACAACAAGTCCTAGTTTTCCCACTGTGTGCTCTTGAGTCAATTTACTCTTATTTGAAGAATAAATGCTGGAATTGACATATATCAGGATAGAAAACCCTTGAAAAATCTAGAAAGGAGAGTACAAATATAAAGCCATTCTCTGTTATTTACACTGAACTCTTTCCTTTCCTGGACTAACCCTCTTCCTGCCACCTCCCACTCACCTTCACATACTCCATTTTTAATAAAGTTGCTCATGTCATCCTTGACCTTTTAATTCAATTCTACAATCATTCATTGAGCACTTGCTATTGGAGCCAAACTACCTTGGTTCATGGTCTCACTCTACCACTCACTAGCTGTGTATCATCACCTGTGAAATGGTATCATGATACCTGTAAAATATCATTATCTGTAAAATGGGAATAATCATAGCACCCACCTCATTGTGTTGTTGTGAGATTTAAATGAGCTGATACGTGCAAAGTGCTTACAGCAGTGCTTGGCATGTGAAGACTCTCAGTAGGTGTTAGCTACTACTGTTGCATCTCAGGTTGTTTCTCTTCCAGCCATGAAACAAACCACTGTTCTTTTGGTTGAACTCCAGGTGAAGAGGTTGGCTGTTATTTAGGAGCTATGTTATCTGCTCGGGCTGCCATAACAAAATATTGGGTGGGCCAAAAAGTGCCTTCAGTTTTTTAAATAAAAATAAAAGATATTTTTCATTTTCACCAAGAACTTTATTGAACAATGTATTCGCCCTTTTGTTCCACAACCTTCTGCCATTTTTCAGGCAACTTCATAATTCCATCTTCCCAAAACTTTTAATCTTTTTGAGCAAAGAACTGTCCCAGGTGCCCTTTATTGTCTTCCAGGGAATTGAAATTTTTTCCATTAAGAGAATTTTGTAAAGACCGAAATAAATGGAAATCCGAAGGTGCAATGTCTGTCTGGTGAATACAGCAGATGAATCAGAACTTCCCAGCCAAGCTGTAACAGTTTTTGCCTGGTCATCAAAGAAACATGCGGTCTTGTGTTATCCTGATGGAAGATTATGCGTTTTCTGTAGACTAATTCTGGACGCTTTTCGTTGAGTGCCGCTTTCAGTTGGTCTAATTGGAAGCAGTACTGGTTGGAATTAATCATTTGGTTTTCCGGAAGGAGTTCATAATAGAGGACTCCCTTCCAATCCCACCATATACACAACCTCGCCTTCTTTGGATGAAGACCGGCCTTTGGTGTGGTTGGTGGTGGTTCATTTCGCTTGCCCCACAATCTCTTCTGTTCCACATTATTGTACAGTATCCACTTTTCATCACCTGTCACAATTTGTTTTCAAAACGGAACGTTTTCTTTACGTTTCAGTACAGATTCGCATGCAGAAATATGGTCAAGAAGGTTTTTTTCACTTAACTTATGTAGAAACCAAACATCAAAGCGATTCACATAACCAAGCTGGTGCAAATGATTTTCCGCGCTTTATTTGGATATTTTCAGTATGTCGGCTATCTCCCGCGTGGTATAACGTTGGTTGTTCTCAATTATTGTTTCAATTTGATTGTTATAAACTTCAAGTGGTCTACCTGTGTCGATGCTCAACTGGACCGTGGAGCATCATCCAGCAAGAAATCTCCAGCACGAAACTTTGCAAACCACTTTTGACATGTTCGGCCAGTCGTAGCACCATCTCCATAGACTGCACAAATCTTTTTTTGCGTTTCAGTTGCATTTTTACCTTTCTGGAAATAATAAAGCATAAGATGCCGAAAATGTTGCTTTTTTTCTTCCATCTTCAATATTAAAATGGCTACACAAAAATTCACCAATTTTGATGTCTTTTTCTAAATGCACGCTAATATGACAGCTGTCACGTAGAATCTAACAAAATTGTTTCAAATGAAGTTAAAGACAACTAAGTGCTACTAAGCCATCTTACAGAAAAAACTGAACGAACCTTTTGGTCCACCCAGTACCACAGACTGGATAGCTTAAAAAAGAGAAATGTATCTTCTCACACTTCTAGAGGCTAGAAGTCCAAGATCAAGGCGTTGGCAGGTTTCTCCTGAGGCCACTCTTCCCAGCTTGCAGATGGCCACCTTCTCCTGTGTCCTCACATGGACTTTTCTCTGTGTATGAGCCTCCCTGGTGCCCCTACCTCTTCTTCTTTTTTTTTTTTGTCCTTACCTCTTCTTATAAGGACACCAGTCATATTGGATTAGAGCTCCACCCTTAGGACCTCATTTCACCTTCATTACCTCTTTAAAGGCCTTATCTCCAATACAGTCACCTTGGGGGTCAGCCCCTCAACATATGAATTTTGGGGTTGTGGGGTGGGGGGAAGCACAGGAATCACATTGTACAACAAATACTCTCCTTATCTTTAAACTCTAAAATGACTCCATGAAGACGACACTTGCGGATGACCCTTGACAGAGGATGCAGCAGATTCAGGTCACAGCCAATCTCACATCCACTCTGGGGCTTACATTCACTGAGTAAAATGGCCAGTAGAAGCAACTGTATGATTTTCATTAATTTTTAAATTAAAAAGAAATTTTTTTTAGCCAAGCACATGTAGTCACATGTGGTTATTATTGGTCAACAATGATAACTAAAACACCAGGTATTGGTAAGCTTGCACTAACAGTGCTTCTACCCAGAATTTTGCACCTGCTTCTTGTACGTACTTTCCGCAGGTACTCTGCGTGGGCCAGATCATCTGTGCTGTGGTTGCAGAGACAGATGTACAGGCAAAGCACGCAAAAAGATAAAGGTAACCTGTGAAGAACTGGAGCCCATAATCTTCACCATTGAGGTAAGCAGGCTGCCTGATCTCTCCCATAAGGTTGTAGAATCAAAAGTTCCTTTGCAAACTTCTTAATGCGAGACTAATTCAGGGCTCTACTTTTTTTTTTTTTTTTTTTTTTTGGTCACTTGCTTGCTCTGGAAAAATCAGCTTTCTCTGGAAGATATTACTTAAATGAATTAAATTTGGCTCCAAGAAACAGGAAAAAAATAGAAGTTTCTTTCTCTCTCACATTCAGAAAATCTAGAAATGGCCAGTCCAAGGCTTATATGTGTTTCTAAGTGTCAAGGGTCTGGCCTCCTTGTATATAGTTTCTCTGTCCTGCATGGTTTCCATTCTCCAGGTCACACTTTGGTCCACAATGGCTACTGAACTCTGGCCACTGAGTCCACATTTCAGTCAGCAGAGAGAATGAGGTGATGAAGAAGAGCACATCCCCTCCCCTTAAGGACACTTCCAGAAGCTGCACATAACCTTCCTACCTCTCTTTGGGTAGAACCTAGTCGCATGGCACACCAACATACCCAGAAAGGGGATCTGGGAAATGTAGACTATTCTAGGTGGCCAGGTATTCACTAGAAATTGGGGATTCTATTACTTGAAAATAGTGAGAATGGATATTGGGAACAATAATTTTTTCAAGGTAGAGCCCAAAAGCAGTGGGACTTTCATGATGAAATTCCACAGAAATTTCCACTCTCATTTCTGGGTTTAGATGATGGAATGAAAATGCTACTTCCAGCAAAAATAATGAATTTAGATTAGAAAAGTGAGATGTGGACAGGGGTTTGCATGTTCTAATTCAATGAAATATAAGATCATAGCAATTAAGTTGAGAAAAGCTTATTTATTTCTTTGCTTGTGAAAGAAAATAAAATTTTTTCAAAGACCCTAGTGAACCATTTGAACATTTTTAAAATGTACCTAAAAGGTACAACTTGCTCAATATTCAAAGTGTTAAAGAGCTCATGTTTCTTGTTCTTTCTAAACCAAATCAACTCTGTTCCAAATTCCCATTTGGTCAAGTTTGCAAGAAGTCCAAGCCATTGTTCTTGGCTCACCCCCCTTCCTAGGGTTGTACTAGGATCCTAACAAGGGTTTTTTGAAATTTTAATTCCAATCCCATTTCCTCAAGGGGGAAATGGCACCCAAAGGACACACTCATGAAATATCTTGGGACTTGGAATGTTTAGAGATCTAGAGTTCCCTCCAATTAGGACTGTCCACCATCAGCAAAAAAATTCTTTTGCGAAGAAAAGTAGGTAGGACTTCCCTGGTGGCACAGTGGTTAAGAATCCGCCTGCCAACGCAAGGGACACGGGTTTGATCCCTGGTCTGGAAAGATCCCACATGCCACGGAGCAACTAAGCCCATGCGCCACAACTATTGAGCCTGCGCTCTAGAGCCCAAGAGCCACAACTACTGAAGCCCACGCACCTAGAGCCCATGCTCTGCAACAAGAGAAGCCACCGCAATGAGAAGCCCCTGCACCGCAACGAAGAGTAGCCCCCGCTCGCCGCAACTAGAGAAAGCCCCTGTGCAGCAACGAAGACCCAACACAGCCAAAAAATAAATAAATAAAATAAAATTTTTTTTAAAAAATCCTTTTATGAAGAAAAGCAGGTAGGACTTCCATGGTGGCGCAGTGGTTAAGAATCCACCTGCCAATGCAGGGGACATGGGTTTGATCCCTGGTCTGGGAAGATCCCACATGTGTGGAACAACTAAGCCCGTGCGCCACAACTACTGAGCCTGCGCTCTAGAGCCCATGAGCCACAACTACTGAGCCCACGTACCACAACTACTGAAGCCTGCGCACCTACAGCCCATGCTCCCCAACAAGAGAAGCCACCGCAATGAGAAGCCCGCATACCGCAACAGAGTAGCCCCCGCTCAACGCAACTAGAGAAAGCCCACGTGCAGCAACGAAGACCCAACACAGCCAAAAATAAGGAAATAAAATAAAAAATAAATAAATTTTAAAAAAAAGAAAAGTAGCTAAAAGAACAGTCATATATACCAATACTCATTAATCCATTCATTCATTAACTTGACTATATATATGAGAGGCAGTATAGGGTACTAGTTAAAAGCGCAGGTTCTAAAACCAAACTGCCAAGTCTGAATCCTGGCTACACCACTTCCTAACTGTGTGACCTTGGGCAAATTTCTTAACCTGTCTGTGCCATGGTTTCCTCATTTGTAAAATGAAGGAAATAATAATAATACCTACCTCATGGAGCTGTTGTAAGACTAAATGAGTTAATATGTGCAAAGCACTTAGAACAGTGCCTGGCACATGTTGATAGTTAGTACTTGATAAATATAGCATATATTATAATAAGATTATACTACCCTAGGACACATTTATGGGACGGCAATAAACATACTTCCACATGTACTACGGTGACATATCGAGATCTTGGTTTAGCAAAAAATGAAAATTTCAACTACATTCTTCATTTTCTGCTGCTTTGAGAAATCCAGTATTCATTATTAGGCAAGATGCTTCTGAAAACTAAGCCCAGGCTTGAAAGCTTCCTTTATCACTTATTTGAAGCATGACTTTGAGAAAGTTATTTTAACCTCCTTAAGCCCAGTTTCTTCATCTGGAAAATGGAGAGAATAATAGAATTCATGTGAGAATACATGTAAATACACTGTATATTGTACAGTGTTTGACACAAAACATGCACTCAATAAATATTAGCTGCTTTCATTATTCCCATTATCGTCATTAGCAAGAAAGGCGATAGACTTAAGGCCATTGGCAAGTGAGAATGCAGGAGTCAGGTGCCATTATCAAGTGTGGAAAACATCTGGATCTAAAGGCTAAGCAAGGATCAGCTGTCCTAGGTCAATCCACAGAACCACAGGACAAGACGGCTTCCAGTCTTCATGTGTGAGTCAGTTCATGTAATTGTCCAAAAAACACCCCTAGAGCAAAGGGCTAGAAAGGCCCTTATGAGATATGCCAAATACACAAAGAAATGAACAAACTGCCTACTGTGTCTGTTGGGCTTTCTTGCCCAAGAGATGGGTTAGGACTTTAGTCCTCCCCCATTAACATGGTTTCCATCCTATATGTGAGCTCCCTAAGTCTGACATGAGTATTTTTCTTCCAGAAGAGGGGAAAAAGGGAGGGCCCTGAGCCTCACTCTTACTGCATTTGGATCTATCACCTGGAGATCTACACTGAAAATGAGAAATGAGTAGTTATCATCCCAGACCATCATGGTGTCCCCAGATCTCAACTCTAAATGTTTCTCTAATCCTTGTTGGTTTTCTCTGCAATTTAGAAGGTATTTCCTCTGACATCTCATCTCTGCGGGGAGTCTGCTACTCTAGTATGTGCTCCCTTGCTTGCCTGACTCCTTTGTGTGTCTTAGCAGATGGCGATCGGGAGTTTACTGGCTTTTGAGTAAGAATAATTTGCCATTGGAAGAAAACAGTAAAAAGAATTCGTTCTTTTTCTTCCTGTCACTCAGGATGCCATAAAACACAGCTCATTCCTATGCCCTGAGAAAAAAACTTGAACAAGGAAACATTGAGGAGGCATTTGAAAAAGTCGATCAAATTGTTGAAGGTAAGTGACTCAGGATGTTTCACAGAATCTTTGCGCAACGTTCTTCTGAAGCAGACATTGAGAACATGTGATTTCCTCTCAGAAAGACCATCTTCTAAAGTCTTGGCATTTTGCCAAAGTTCTCTTCTCTCGCTTCCTTTCAAATTGGTTTCTGTGTTGCTTTGGGGGGTAGGGGGTAGGGAGCAATAGAATAAACAGAAGAAAAATTCCTAAGACTCTGATTAGTCAAGGACAGAGTGAAGAACGGAAGCAGACACTTTCAACTTGTTATCCAGAACCGCAGTCTCTGAAACAGATGGCCTCAGTTGTCACAGGACAAATGCCTGATCCATCAATGCCTTGGTCAGGACAAATCCAGCTGGCCAGTGTACGTCTCACTTGCTTTTGAATTCCCCAACCAGCATTCAACTTCAGGCATTTCCCTGTGCTTGCCCTTGACAGGAGAAATCCATGTTGGAGGACAGGAACAGTTTTACTTGGAAACACAGCGAGTGCTTGTTATTCCAAAGACAGAGGACAAAGAACTGGACATTTATGTGTCAACACAGGATCCAGCCCACGTGCAGGTGAGGTCCAGGATCACCCCCAGCTTCCTAATCGTGTCATGGCCTTCCACCTCCACAGCCTCACAGCTGGCCACCATTTTACCTGCAGAATCTTAGAATCCAAGTATCGGACATCAGCAGAGCAGCTAAGACCCCAGAACATTTTCTGATGTTTTCTGGTCTTGTCAAGTAAATGAAAGAACTGCCACAGCGATTTTCAGTTTGAAGTGTACATTCATGGGCTTCTTGCTTAAATGTGATTGTGATTGGATGACAACACTTAATTATTTCCATACTTGATTTTTCCCTAAAATAATCACTACAGGTAACCTTTGGAGTAAACACATCACTTCACAGCACATTTTCATTTCCCCAGTCATAAAGTGCTCCAGGTTTTAGCTGCAAACATATCTTCTTCTTTAGTAGATTGTCATGTGTTCACTAGCTTTCACCTTGCTGGGACTTTAGGGGTAGGTGTTTGTCTAAGATCCAGGTTCTGACAGGAATCCAGGACAGTTTTCCTTTAGGAAAGTATCATTTTTCTGCTGGAAAGTCTGCTGGAGATTAACAATGTTTATAAACTCAGTAGAGCTCTGAAAGACAGATTCAGACTATCTCAGTTGTTTCTTTCTTTGTTTTTTACTGACAGTAGATGTCGATGAATTTTACTGTGATGTTTCAGGAAGCAAAAACCTTTACCGTTTCACTCTTGTAAACCTTTCCCGTTATCTACCTTTTACAGAAAAGTGTCCTCTACTTTAAACATCCCATCAACTGAATCACCTGTCATGTAAAACGAGTGGGTGGAGGTTTAGGCGGCAAGGTAGGAGGACCAGCTGTATCGGGGCTATTGCAGCTGTGGGCACTATCAGGTAAGTGCGCTTGGGGACACGGGAGGGTGTGAAATGCACAGAGCTGGGGGCAAAGCAGTGGCCTGAGAGTCACTTGGGCTGCTGTCATAACCTCCTGAGTGTGCTTGGGCAACTCAGCCTCCTGTCTCTTTTTCTTTATAATTGTAGATAACGCCCACCCTCCTAGAGTTATTGGAAAAGTCAAATGCACATAGAACTTTGAATAGGCTAATTTGCTCTATAAAGGAAAAGTGGTATTATTAGTTGAACACCTCCAGAGTTGACGCGGCCCCGTCCCCGAGCTTCAGGGAAGGTGACCCACTTAGGGGTGGGGCAAGTCACCTGCCCAAGTGGAGTGTCAAGGGGGAAGGCTGCTCCCCAACTTTTCCTTCCTACCGTCAGCTGAAGACAGAGTGGGGTGAGGAAAAAAAGGCTCCCACCATCTCCCTCACTGCTCCTGGGAAGGGCTTGCTCTTCAATGTGTGCTCAATGGACACATGACATCCTCAAAGAGAGCTCCTGGGCTGACCTCAAGCGGAAGCCTTGCTCCTTCACTGTTCATGCTGTTCATGGCGCTGGCTTTTCTATTCCTCTTTCATTTTTTTTTAACATCTTTATTGGAGTATAATTGCTTTACAGTGGTTATTCCTCGTTCATTTTTTATGGCTGTTTTTTGTTTTGTTTTGTTACTATGTCAAAGCCCCAATCAGCCTGCAAATTTCAAAGGTCCTGCTTCCTTTGACAACTTCCATGTAGTTCAAGGGTCCCAAAGCACTCAGATATGTGTCTCATTTTGCAATGACAGGTGGGGAAAAGGTGGAATCTGAAATCCATCCCCAGTTTTCTCCATAATGAAACTCTTCGTATTCACACCCAACAAGGAGTCAGCAAGGGTTAATTAATTCATCGTGTTCCCACCAAGCTTTGTGCATTTAAGACTTCTCAAACATGACTGCACATCAGAATCATCTGGGAGCATTTAAATCCCAGTACCTAGGCTTCCCCATGTTGACCCAGGCATCAGCCTATTTTAAAACTTCCCCAGTGATTCCACTGTGCAGCCAAGTGTGGGAACCAGTGCCTTAAGCTATAACACCTGCCATGCACTAAGTGGTCCCCAGAGCAGTGTTCCCAAACCGCTGAGAATAAGAGTCTCCTGGGCTCATAGAAATTCTTGCCTCCCCATCCCAGACCCACTGAATCGGAATCACCAGGGGATGGACGTGGAAACTGTCCATTTAACTGATACTCCAGGTGGTCCTCATCATTAAAGAGGACCATAAAACCCTGTGGTAGAGTCGTGGTTTTCAACATGTACCTGAAGACACCTGCATCAGAATCACTGAGGAAAATGCAGATTCTAGGGCCCCTCCCAACCTATCGAATCAGAGTCCTAGTGCTAAGGCTCAGGAATCTGCATTTCACCAGCACTCCAGATGATTCATCTGCACTTCAAAGTCTGGGAACCTCTGCCCTAGAGAAACAGAAAGCCTGGACGTCCTCACTACCCAAGGGTCCAACTTAGCTAACATAGTAGCATTCATAGCTGAAAATGAAGATTCTAATCCAGACTTCCTAGGCCGTGTGCTTGGCCTTGTTTTTCCAGTTGTGTTGTTAAGTTTGATTTATCTGTTCACACTCTTTCGCCTCTGTAACTAGTGGCGGGGATATGCAAAATGGTTGGCTATAGGTGAGGGTCAAATTTGAAGCCATGAGGGCTTCCCTGGTGGCGCAGTGGTTGAGAATCCGCCTGCGGATGCAGGGGACACAGGTTCGTGCCCCGGTCCGGGAAGATCCCAAATGCCGCGGAGCGGCTGGGCCCATGAACCATGGCCACTGAGACTACGCGTTCGGAGCCTGTGCTCCACAACGGGAGAGGCCACAACAGTGAGAGGCCCACGTACCACCAAAAAAAAAAAAAATTTGAAGCCATGGGAACACAAGTTAACTGACATGTGACATTAATCTCTTTTGGCTAGTTCGTCAAACAACGAGTTCTAGAACACAGAGATAATAGTAATTTAGCCATATATCAATTCATATCAGTGCCTAGCATATCATATGCACTCAGTGAATATATATGTGACGGGTGGGTGGTTAAATAAATGGTTGGATATATAGGTGAGAGGGTGGATGGATGGGTAGAAAGGTGGATAGATGGATGGGTGGGTAAATAGTTAAATGAGGGGATGGATAAATAGGTGGGTGGATGGTAGATGGGTGGATGGATGGATGGATGGATGGGATGGATGGATGAAGAATCTAAGATTTGTTTCTTTAGAACTGGTCACCCCATTTGTCTTGTTCTTGATTGTGAAGATGATATGTTAATAACTGGGAGAAGACACCCATTATTTGGAACATATAAAGTAAGTATTAAAGATGAAAATATTAAAGTACCCCATTTTATTTGAATGGTTTATCCTTTTCTATTATTTTGATTTTGCTAAATTCTAAAAACAATCATCTTAGCACCTACAATATTAAAATGGATGCTGTGTGTTTGAATACTCATAATAACATTTTATGAGGAACTTTTAGTAAATTTGTTGTAAAATTATGAAGAAGCTAAATGATAAAAATAATTTCCAATAATGATTAAAAAAAACACTATTGAAGGAATGGGATTTATGTTAGTGGTTCCTAAAAGACAAAAAAGAAACAAAAATGAAAGAAACTACAGACATTGTTGTACCAAAACTTCTTGACTATAAAAATATTATTTTGCAGTAGAAACTGTTTGGAAACAATTTGACTGTTTTAACTGCAAAATTATTTTTTACAAGTGTTTCCACCAAATGGTTATGAAAGCGCCACAAAAGCTTTTTGCAAATAGGAAAAAAGAATCAACTAACTAGTGAAATAATTTAAATTGTCTCAAACCACGTTCACTGCATTTTTATGCAACTATAGCATAAACACTATTAAAAATAATTGCTGGTATCTGGTTGACAACAATACTACTTTTCAAATTTGTGATGGAGTGTGAGGACAGTTCTAATGTAATGTTTCTATATCAAACATGTTTCATTTGGGAATTGCTTATAGCATACACATAGCTAGATTTTCTGTCTGATTTTTGTCATTTGGTAATTTTGACAAATACTAGGCTGACGTTTTCATGAAGAAAGGTTTGCTAAGCAAAATAGTACCATAAAGGAGGGAGCAGAGAGATTCTTAAGCTGTTCGATATAAACCTTTCAAGAATTTTGGAATTACCATAAATTCTAAATTTGTGCATTTTGCTCCATTTCCTAACTTCTCTGATTTACTATCCAACAGTTCCCTTGGAGTAGATGATAACCATATACGTAAATGGTTCCATCAATGTATTTATCCCTGATTTCAGAAAGGCAAAGGGACCAAGGCCAATTCGTTTTTAGTAGAACTACACTAGGGAGTGGGAATTTTTCTTTTCAACCTGGGCTGTGCAGACAAAATGATCCAGGTGGGTGGGAAGGGAGTGGAAACGTGAGAAAAATGCAAGCTGCCCGGTAGTAACAGCAGCACGAGCTCACATTTGTTACATGCTTCATCGGTGACAAAGTGCTTCACTAGCTCAGTAAGAAGAGAGCAGTCATTGCCATGTCCATTCCCCGACCTCAGAGGCTTTCCTGTAAAAAGATGCACTCTGATTCATTCCAATGCACTCTGGAATCCCAGAGACTTTTCCGCAAGGGGGAAAACCACAGACTAAATTAGAAGGAAAACCAGTAAAAAGTGAAGGAAAATCTTCCAAGAACAAGGAAGAAGAGGGTAGCAATTATATGCTGGGAGACAAGCAAGAACTTTAGAATTCCATACTGACTGTGAAGCCAGAAAATTACACGTTGAAAGGAAAGGGCTCAGCAAAATTCAGGTCAGAGGAGGTCTTTGTCAGCCAAGCACTGAAAAACAAGAGAATGTCCAGACGTGGTCCACCACAGAGCAAACGGGGGTGGTCTGTCTTCAGTCCTGCCCATGGAGGAGCTGGGCTGCGGCTCAAGCTTAGCATTAAATTCTAAACATATCGTAAAATGTCCATCATTTGGTGACAGGTGGGATTCATGAACAACGGGCAAATCAAAGCTCTAGCCATTGAGTGCTTCATTAATGGAGGGTGCACGCTGGATGACCCGGAGCAGGTATGTGCATCAGAAACTGACACCATCCTGGTTTGTGAACAGAATGCAGAATTTCTTTCTTTTTTATTTATTTATTTATTTATTTATTTATTTATTTATTTTGGCTGCATCTGGTCTTCGTTGCTGTGTGCAGGCTTTCTCTAGTTGTGGTGAGCGGGGACTGCTCTTCATTGTGGTGCCTGGGCTTCTCATTGTGGTGGCTTCTCTTGTTGTGGAGCACGGGCTCTAGGCGCGCAGGCTTCAGTAGTTGTAGCATGCGGGCTCAGTAGTTGTGGCAAATGGGTTTAGTTGCTCTGCAGCATGTGGGATCTTCCTGGACCAGGGCTCGAACCCGTGTCCCCTACATGGGCAGGGGGATTCTTAACCACTGTGCCACCAGGGAAGCCCCAGAATTTCTATATGAGTCTTTGTGGAGCACTTTCTTCAAGTACTTACCTAGTTCCACAAGCGGTTCAACTCTGTACTTGACTTTTAGAGAAAAGAAAAAACAAATGTTGTCCAGTAGTATGTGACTATCTCCTTTTACTTTAGGTAGTAGAATTTCTTATACTGAAGCTATAAAATGCATATATAAAATCCCCAACCTCAGGTTCCAGGGCCATGCGTGCCTGAGAAATTTACCATCTGACATGGCCTTTCACGGATTTGGCTTCCCACAAGGAACCCTGGTAACAGAGTCTTGCATCACAGCTGTGGCAGCCAAATGTGGCCTTCCGCCAGAAAAGGTAAGGTGGTAATCGGAAGTCATAACCAAGGTTGCTGAAGAATCAGATGAGGTGTGAAACCAGCTACCCAAGGAAACACCCCAGAAGAACTGTACAAATTAGCCCTGGCTCAGAATTCAAGATAAATTAGGGGCTACCTAAAAGAACTCACCTCCGCCTATCGGTCTCCTTTCTTATGCAAAGATTTCTCTTTTTCTTTCTTTTTTTAATTTGTAGGAAAGGAATTACTCTTTAATTCAAATTACTCTTTTGAATTCAAAAATTCAAACCATACTGAAGTTATTAAAGTAAAAAGGGAACATCCTTTCATTCCCCCATCCATATTGGTTGAGGGTAACCATTGTTAACAGTTCCATGTTTATTGTTCTAGCCCTTTCTCTATGTTTACCAACCCATCTGTATTCATACACAGTTACATAAATGCTGACATATGATGCTAATGTGCACATATGTGCTTATTTACCAAAATGAGACCATAATAAACACATAATTCTGCACCTACTTTTTCTACTTAATATGCCATCTTCCCATGTCAGTAAAATGATCTACTTCATTCATTTTCATGACTGAATACTTCTGTGTAATATGAATGTACTATAATTTATTTAGCCACTCCACTATTGATACACATTCAGGTTGTTACCCATTTTTTGCTATTAAAATGGTATTGGTACAGAGGTACCAAGGTTGTATCTTTGCTCTTTTGTGCCTATCTGTAGGATAAACTTACAGAAGTGGAATTGCTGGTGCACTTGAAAACTTTTGAGAGGTATTGCCAAAAGAATGCCCTCCAAAAATATTATTTTGTGCAAGATCCTAGAAGGTACACATACACGATATGCCAGACCAAAGAGAGGCAGCCACTGGCAACTGAGATAATTGTTGATAACACTCTTCCACTCCTCACACATTCCAAGCAAATCCCAGCCTGCTTTTTCCACTTCTATCCCCTGTTTCCCCAGTATAGACCCTCTGCTCCAGCAAAGTCTCTCCATGTCTTCTAACCCCTTTGTCCTTAAATTCAACAGGGAGGACCACCAGGTCTGTGAATTGTGATTGTTGGGGTACTTCCTACACACAGGGGAACACCTAAATATTGAACAAGGAAGACGGTAGTTATCCTAAGAGAAGTCACATAAAGTGTTCTATGGGTACAAAGGAGAAAAACATCACATTGGCTTGGGGGAGGGGAGTCAAGCAGAACTTTCTGGAGAAGATGGCACTGGGGTAGGCTTTGAAGAATAAAAGCACAGGGAATGGAAAGGTAATCTGGGCCAGTGGAACACTTGAACAATGAGAGGCAGCCTCTTTGTGGCTCAGTTTCTTTATCTACAAAATGAGGACACTATGACTCACCTCACAGAGTTTCGGCAACAATTAAATGAATTTGTTAATATTTGGTTTCATAAACTAGGTAGTAGTATGCCAGTGTAACTGCTGATAATCATAATTCCTTTATTGTCATCAGAGTGGTTGGGGACGATGAAAAACCCTGAGCAATATCTCAGTGGGCTCCCCTTCTTCTTTGTCAGATGTTGCAAGTTTCTAGGACATGACACACCTATATTTAAATACATTTCTAAAAAGATTTGACCACACATTCCAAAGGCAATTGGAAGGCTTAGAGAAGATCTGCTATTTGTCACTAGCTGCAGTGCTCTTCCTCTCGAGCAAAACAAGTCTTCAGTTATGACAATAAATCCTTGCCTTCATATCCTGTCTAACAACACTGCTCCCCGCTCTGAATCTTGTAGGAAAAAAAGGAAAATCTACCCCCTTCAGCCCCTCCATCCTACTGTCCTTCAAAGATCAGTTACTACCTCTATCTTCCACTTCCAGGAGGGAGGGACCCCGAAGAAGACAGGAGAAATACCACCCCCCCATTATTTCTGCAAAAACACATGCTGTTCAAAGAAAAAGAAGAAAGACTCTGTCTTCTCCCCACTGAAGTTTATGCTTTAGTGGGGAGGCTTTACAAGTCTCTGTTTTGCAATCATTTTCTGTCTTATCATAACTATTGACTCAATTTCCCACCCACTTCAGATTAGGGAGCAAAACATGTACAGAACAGTTGATAAAACCATCTACAAACAAGCATTCAACCCTGAAACCCTGATAAGATGTTGGAATGAATGTCTGGACAAGTCTTCCTTTCACAACAGAAGAATGCAATAAGAAGAATGCAATAAGAAGAATTACTGGAAGAAGAGAGGCATTGCTATGATCCCCATGAAGTTTTAAGTCGGATTTGCTGCAACAAGATATCATCAGGTAAGTCTTGTATGTGTGGGAAGTAACCCTCGTTCAGACACACTCCGGCTCTCCGACGTGGGAAGAGTGTCACATTTCCCAGGGTACTGAGCCCCTCTCCCAGCACCTGGGAGAAGTGTACAGAACTCTCCTGAGCAGTCCCCCATCTGCAAGAACTTTCAACAGCGCAGTAGAAAAACACCTCAGTGGCAGAAAACGGCATCAGCAAGCATGAGATCCACAGAAGCAAAGCTGCCATGATGGAGCATTGACCCCTGCTGAACCCCCGCTGTTCCAAAAGGGGACAGGAGCCCACGAGGCCCATGGTGCCATGCTTTCTGAGCTTGGAGGTCTCACGGCTTGGGCAAGAATGGGCTTCTCCTGCTCTGTGCCCCAGACCCTGCAGCGCTCTTCCGTGCACCTAACTCTGAGGCAGAGAAGTCATTCCATCTTGCCGTTGACAGGCTGGCTGTTCTCCTGGCCACCTCTCCTGAGAATCTGTGTCAATTCTGCAGGGGTGGAATGGGGGTGGGAGGGTCCAAAAATCCTCCCAGGTAGATTTGTGAAAGAAGAGGCAAGTCATTCAGAGGCCCATCCAGAAGGGAGGAGGAAGGGCGGCCTAGGGATGGGATCTTTGAACAGCACAAAGACTGGTACAGACGAGTTTCCCAGCAATCCCGATGCGTCATATACAGGAAGGATGTTAGAAAACTGGGAAAGGCTGCTGCCTCCCCAGTGCTGTCCACCAAAAGCAGAAATTCAGCAACTGGAAAATCTTACATGCATTAGATCTAGATCTAAATCTAAAATCCAAATCTGAAAGTGCATTAGATCTCCCTTGTGCATATCATTGAAAGCATTCTTCCACTTATACTCAGCTACTGGCAGCCAGCACACACACACACACACACACACACACACACACACACACAACACAAAAGCTGCCCTGTCAAAGGGAATCCCTCTTAGGGAATAAAGCAGTTGCCCCAAATCTCTAATCAACTGGAGCCAGATGGACCTGAGAAATCCTTGGCCCTGCCACTTATTTGCTGTGTGATATTAAGCAGGTTATTCCAGCTCTCCGAGACTCAGCTTCCCCAATTATCAAATGAGAATAATAACCCTTTCTCCTAGGACTGACGAGGATTCAATGAGATGCTGAATGTAGGATTTGGCAGCGTTCCTGGAACGCTGTGTGCTATCCAGGGCAGCCCTAAGCCCCTCCACAGGAGATCTCAGACACATCTCTCAGGGCTATGGCTCCTCTGGTGGGTAGGAGTCCCTGGACTCCTGGATCACATTCCTGTTTGGGTCCAGAGTGCCCATTTTATAAAGAGACACAAGGAGGTTAACTGTCACGCCTACAAGTCTGGACTGAATCAACAGCCGGGGTATAAGAGATCCTGGATAGCTGCCAGTGTGGTTTTTCTCTCTGACGCCAAGTGCTGTCTGTCCTCCACCAATTCCCCAACACCAAATGGGTGTCCAACATTTCAGTTCCGGCACTAACTACCCAGAGTTGGCGCAGAACCCGCAGATCAAGGACTGAGTCCTACAGGATGGTCCCTACTTCAGATGCCAGTGCAAACAGGGTACCCATACTACCTACACTTCTGCCCAGACAAATACAAATTCAGGGGTTTCCACTACCCACCCTCAGGTTTGATAATGCCATAGAACAACTCACAGAACTCAGGAAAGCACTTTACTATGATTATTACCAGTTTATTACAAAGGCTACAAGCCAAGAATAGCCAAATGGAAGAGATGCACAGGGCAAGGGATGGGAGAAGGGGAGCCGAGCTTCCGATGCCCTCTTCATCCAGGCATGCTGCCTCCAGCTTGTGGATGTGTTCACCAACCCAGAAGCTCCCAGAACCTTGTCACTTGGGGCGGGGGGGGGGGTGGGGGTGGGGTGGGGGGGTGGGGCAGGGTTGATAATGGACTTCATTACCATAGGTGTCGTTGATTACATTATTGACCATTGGTGATTGAACTGCTCTCCCCTCCCTGGAGACTGGGAGATAGGGCTGAAAGATGGCGCCCTCTGACCATGTACTTTGTTGTTCTAGTAGTGAGCACCCATCCTGAAGTTATCTAGGCTCCCTCCATGAACTATCCCATTAGCATACAGAAGACAGTAAATTCCAAGAGTTTTGGGAGTTCTGTGCCAAGAACCAGGGCCAAAGACCACATCTTTTTTGGTTTTTATTATTTTTTTATTGATGTATGGTTGCTGCACAATATTATAGTTACAGGTATACAATGTAGTGATTCACAATTTTAAAGGTTATAATCCATTTATAGTTACTATAAAATATTGGCTATTTTCCCCATATTGTATAATATATCCTTGTGCCACATATTTACTTTTTATTATACCACATCTCCCCTCACTTGCATGGCCACCTTTCACCTAAACCATAGCCTACTCTCTACCATCATCCATGGGAGACAGCTTCCCATCTTGCTACAAAAAAAAAAAAAAAAAAAATCTTTAAATCAGGCGCTGACTTTGTCTCCATTTGAAAGGCCTCCAGCTTCCCCACAGAGTTCTAAATTGACACACCCAAGAATCATCTGGCTGGGAGTTGAAGTGTGTTATTCCAGGTCAGCCAATGACTCACAAAGCTGGAACACCTACTTTCTAAATTAGGTACGAGAAGTACTCTCCTCAGAGGGAGTCAGAGGCCCACAGTGAATAAATACTATTATTAGCACCTACAAGCCTTGATGCCCCAGAGCGCCTCCAAGCCACCCTGGGCTTCCGGGCATCTCCAGAAACGAATAAAGTCCCAATTCCTCCTCCTCCTCCTGGAAAGAAAAATACCACATTTCCATTTGTCCAATTCAACAAACATGTATTTAGTGTCTCTGTGATTCAGACCTGCTCAAAGTTCTCTGCAAGACTCAGAGATGAACAAGACCAAGGGCCCCTCCTCTGAGAGACTCACAGGAGAGCCTGTCACCGCAGTATTTGTTTCCTAGGGCTGCTGTAACAAAGTACCACAAGCTTGGTGGCCTAAAACAACAGATTTATTCTCTCACAGTTCTGGAGGCTAGAAGTTCAAACTACAGGTATCAGCAAGGCCATGTTCCTTCTGAAGTCTCCCAGGAAGAATACTTCCTTGCCTCTTCCAGCTTATGGTGGCCTCCATCTTCACGTGACCTTCTTATAAGGACACTAGCCAATGTCCTAGTGGGCCCGCCCTCATCCACGATGACCTCATCTTAACTAATTACACCTGCAAAGACTCCATTTCCAACGAAAGTTACATTCTGAGGTTCTAGGTGGACATGAATTTGAGGTGTAGGAGGGGACACTATTCAACCCAGTACACCCCTGTAAGAGGAAGGGGTCATTGATCCTTCCCAGAGGGGAATGAGAAGCATTCAAGGACATTTTCACAGAACAGAGACTTGGGGTGTGGGTCTGAAGGCTGGGGAGCAGGCCAGGAAGAGAGAACAGCATCAGCAAGAGCACAGGTCAGGAAGGAGCAGCTGTCAGGCCAGACTTGGAAGCAAGGAGGGAAAAAACGGATGAATCTGGGAAAGTTCAAGAGACCAAATCCCAAAGGGCCTCATATTGTGGTAAGGAGCCGGGCTTTCCCTTACAGACAATGGGGAGTCTTCACCCACCTTGCCCAGTGGTGAACCCTTCTTCCCTCCATGATTCCATTCAATGGTCATTTGGGGGAACGCTTCCCAGGCTCCCCAGAAGCACCTGGATCTGTTCTCCCAGAGCCCCTTCCGCCACATCCATTATCTCACAGAACATTCCACACAACAATGACTTGCTTTCCAGCCTGTCCCCCCACTATGCTGTGAGCTATTTGAGGAAGAACCACGTCTTATTCGTCTTTACATGTCGAGCTGAGCACAGGTTGGCACATAACCTGTGCAAGCACTTACAAATGTTTAAGGAGCTGGTTGAGTGGCCAGCCAGAGGATTTAAGCAGAGGAACGACTTTCAAAGAGTTCATATCTACACCGAGGGGTCCGTATGGGTCACACATGGAGTCAACGAACTGGGACAAGGTATTCACACCAAAATGCTACAGGTGAGAGAAATAAAATTCATCTCTCTATACATTGTTGACATGACAGACATTTGGCACTAATTTTAGAGTCGGTGATGACTCCCTGTATGCAAACCCTAAGATCTTGACTATTTAATTGAAAAACTTCTTACATATGAAATAGAATGGCTGAGGTGGTGGAAATCCTACACGTGTGCAGATACTCCTGGAGCTTGGCCCAGGTTTATGGACGGAGATGGTTCTTAGTGAAAACACCATTGATGTGTCCCCAGAGCACTGTGATGGGTACACCGTGCAGGCTTACCTTGAGTAGGGGTTTCTCAACTTTTCTATTTTGAGACCAGTATGTATAATTTTTAAAGTTTGGACAATAATGTCAGGTGGCTAATGGATTGTTTTGAGAAGCAAGGACAAGTATTTCATCAACTGTCATCATCCTATAATTTTTAAAGGATATCTTAATACACACACATATACCCAAAGTAGGAAGATATAATCCCAGGAAAAAAGAAAGAATAATCCTTTAACTTGAATAAATGTAACTTTATGACTAATTTACTAGTAATTTACTAATTACTAATTTACTAATTGTTATAGTGCACATCTGCAGCTTTTGACTGTCCAGCCCCTTAGCTCCTTTGGAATACCCCTCCCACATTCCATACAGTACTGAAGGACTCCTCAATTCTGGTACCTTTTAACCTCATCCCCCTCCTGGCCCCAATGCCTGCCACAGATATATAGGCACAGAACCCTGGTCTGGCCAGTCATAGTTCCTGAACTCTGCTGGCTGCAGGGATTGGTCCAGGAAGAAGACACATGGCCAAGCAAGGCCAATCAACATCCTTTCCTGGAACTGATGTGTAGATGTTAGGAGAAAGGAACTATTTTTCCCTTGTGGTAGTTTAACTACTATGCTATAGGCCAGTGGTTGTCAGAGGCAATTCTGTGCCATGGATGAAACCTGTCTACCGTTGAAAATGACATGGCCATCGTAGAAAGAAAAGCAAATATGAGAGGCTGTGGGAGAATCCAGATGAGACCACAAAGCCCCTAGATACAGATATATGTGATACTAGCTCCTCCATCGTTCCCAGTTATGGGGACCAATAAATTCCTTTTGGATTTTCATCACCAAGAATTCATCAAATTGTCCTTTTCTGGGCTTCCCTGGTGGCGCAGTGGTTGAGAATCTGCCTGCCAATGCAGGGGACATGGGTTCAAGCCCTGGTCTGGGAAGATCCCACATGCCGCGGAGCAACTGGGCTCGTGAGCCACAACTACTGAGCCTGCGCGTCTGGAGCCTGTGCTCCGCAACAAGAGAGGCTGCGACAGTGAGAGGCCCACGCACCGCGATGAAGAGTGGCCCCCACTCGCCGCAACTAGAGAAAGCCCTCGCACAGAAACGAAGACCCAACACAGCCAAAAATAGGTAAATAAATAAATATATTTTTTTAAAATTGGTTTTTTTTTTCTCACTTTGCATCTTTCTGGAGAAACTTAATCACTGAACAGTATTAGTCTGAAGATTGGCAAGTATGAACAGGTACATACCTGCAGACATCTAGAGAAAGGGTTTTTGCAAAAACTAAAACACAGTATCGGCCAAAACAGTGCTCTCTTCTTTTCCTTCCTTCCCTCCCTTTCTTTCTTTTTCATTTTTTCTTGATTAAATATCTTAATTTCCACGTGTGTCTGCTAGAGAAATGGAAGGAAAAGCACAGAAAAGGAAAAAGTGAATAGCACATACTAGAGGAGTATAAGCAAGTGGGAACAAATAGAAGAAAAGAGGGAGGAAGCTAAAACTAAGGTGGGAATGAGGGCAAGAAAGAAGACAGGCCCTCAGGGTCCTTCCAAGTTCATCTGATAACCAATACCAACAGACTTAAAACCAAACTGAGTCAGTCAATCTAATCTCTGTCTCTCTTCCTGCCACTGCCACTAAGTAAATCTGAATAATCTCAACTTGGCCTATTCTCTACACATGTAAAATTTAGAAAAAAGGAAATCCTTAACATCCTAAATGCACTAAATTTGAATAGAAGAACTGCTGTGGGATATTACCAAGAAAACACTTAAAAAATTAGCATGAGGGGCTTCCCTGGTGGGGCAGTGGTTGAGAGTCCGCCTGCCAATGCAGGGGACGCAGGTTCGTGCCCCGGTCCCGGAAGATCCCACATGCCGCGTAGCGGCTGGGCCCGTGAGCCATGGCCGCTGAGCCTGCGCGTCCAGAGCCTGTGCTCCGCAACGGGAGAGGCCACAACAGTGAGAGGCCTGCGTATCGCTAAAAAAAAAAAATTAGCATAAGGCCCTACTAAAAAGTGGTTTTAATTCTTAAAAAACACATTATTTTAGGCTTTAAAGGATATTGTGGATGTAATAAAAATAGTAATTTTTTAATTAAGAAAAATAATGACTCAAGTCTTCATAGAAGTCCTTACCAGACTTGAAATTATTTCTTTTTCTCATAGGTGGCCAGCCGTGAATTAAAAATACCCATGTACATGCACATCTGTGAAACAAGTACGGCCATGGTACCTAATACAATTGCTACAGCAGCATCCATCGGCTCAGATGTCAATGGCAGAGCCGTGCAGGTGCTTCCTCCTGTCTGTCTATCCCTGGGTGCTTTCTCCACATCTCTGGTTTTCTTAGCTGGATATAGTCACAGTGGTTGGCTTCAGAGAAGTTGTCTGTGTCACTGAACATAGGTTTGGGATCACCAAAATGCCAGGAGAGGGTGTTAGTTGGAGTAGGCTAAACTGAGGTGACAAATAGACCCAGAATATAATGGCTCCAACACAACAAAAGTTCTTTCTTGCACACAATCCAGAGGGAATATTCGGTCATTCAAGCACCCAGAGTGTGATGGCAATTCCTTCATCTTCAACACGTGGCTTTCAAGGTTGCCCTAAGCATCATCACTTGGGTGATCTGAAGGGAAAGAACATGGAGGCCAGACTTGGGAGGGGATGCAAGTCACTTCCCCTCATCATCCATTAGCAGAACCAGTCTCAGGCCATGTCCAACAACAGGGGAGGTTGGGGAAATGTAGAGCAGTGGGAAACCATGGCCCAGCTACTATGGAAGAAGGGGAGAATGGATTTTGGTGAACAAATTTTCTGTGTCCCTGGGAGACACAGAACAAAGAAATCTGGGTACCAAGTAATGCAGACCTGTGCAAGTTTCCCTTGACACAAACAAGTTCTTGCAGGCAGGTAGGCAGACAGAACCCCAGCCGGGTAGATATGGTGCAATTAAAGTGTGCATTAGTAGAGTTCTACCAGACTACTCATCCTTTTTCTTTGTACTTATTTTTCTAACTAATGTAAAAAAAGACTGCTAAATTTTCACTAGTTCAGAATAGAACCATGACTTCATATTCCTAATTCAAAGATCTGACTGCATGTACTTTTGAAGTAATATCTATTTGTCATGTTTCTGTTATAAACTGTCCACTTTTTCCACTGGGACATCCTGGAGAGGCATATAGCCTCACTCCCAGGACACTGCACTTATGCTACCAAGAGGAACCACTTTCAAATCCATCTTATCTTTGTGGAGACACCTCCTAGGGGCTCAAAAAACAGACTGTTTTTGCTCAGAACAAGGTGAGAAACCTCAAATTCATGAGATCCAATTTTAGGTAGAATCAAACACAAAATAGAAACTGCTCTGTGTGTGTGGAAGTTGTCAGCCCAAACTAGGCATTAATCCATCTTCTAGGGTTTGGGGTTTCTATATCAAGGATCATAAACTTTGTGGATCTAGGTTATTACAGAAACAAATTTAATTATTTTCTCACTTCACACTCAAAGCCAAGGCCTTCACTGCAGTAGTTTGATGACAGATGGATGAACAGACAAAAGACTCGAAAGACAGTTGAACAATATTTCAGACCCAGAGGGATACTGGCATGTCATTGTTACAGACTAAAGAGCACAAATTTGAATGAAAATATGATGTTTTGTTCCATAGATCTTAATGGCTGGAAAATGCGAAAGAAGGTATAAATCCAAAATGTAGAAAAAAAAAAAAGAAGAAGGAATTAAGAACATGAATATTCTTAGAAAGGGGATCTGAGAGGAGAAATTCAGCTGAGCCCATAGTTTCACAGGAAGTGAGTGAGGAAGGGAAAACACTCTCTATAACTGATACTCTCCTCATGATCAGGGGCTGTGTTGGTACCATCTCTGCATTCCCAATGTGTCAGTTTCAGGCATCCCAAAAGCATTCACTGACCTGATCAATTGTCAACCAATATTCTTTCAAATCCTAACCACCACGCTCTTCTCTAATGAAGATTCACTTCTTTACTCCTTCAAGAATGCTTGTCAGATTCTTCTGAAACACCTTGAGCCCATCATTAAGAAAAATCCAGAAGGTACCTGCAAAGACTGGGTAAGTGTTCCACTCTGTCTGTTACTACAAATGAGAAAGCAATCCAAACCTGTGCTGAGAACGCTGTGGTAGTGCACACACGCACCACGTAGAGTCAGACCTAGGAGTGGATTTCTGTGAAAGGGCAGGATCACCAGGTGATACAGCTGCTCCATGATGTATCCCAGGTATGAGTGGAGAGAGAGCACAGGGAACCGCATCGCTGAGAGGAAGAACAGAAGTGTATGAAAAATTACCAGAGGCCTTACCTCTTTTCTTTCTTTTTTTTTTTTTGCGGTACGCGGGCCTCTCACTGTTGTGGCCTCTCCCGATGCGGGGCACAGGCTCCGGACGCGCAGGGTCAGTGGCCATGGCTCACGGGCCCAGCCGCTCCGCGGCATGTGGGATCCTCCCGGACCGGGGCACGAACCCGCGTCCCCTGCATCGACAGGCGGACTCCCAACCACTGCGCCACCAGGGAAACCCACCTCTTTTCTTTCTTAAATAAGTAAGAAAAGACTGAGCCTTCCTAAGCCATAAAAATGTGATATTTGGGGAGGGAGGAAGAAAACTAAAAAGCCGAATTGCTACTGAATATATCTCAAGGGAAAAGACTTGTTTAATCCAACTTTACAATGTCCTATATCTTATTTCATTAGAACAATTATCTCACACTTGCACACACACTTACCAGAGTTCTAACACTTAGAAATGAAGCTCCAAATATCTTGTGAACTAAGCCCCTACGTCACAGATGTGCAGCAAGATTCTATTTTACTTGCTTAATTTAGATTTCTGAACTCAGTCAGAAGGAAATTGTTAGTGCACTAGCTGAGGAGAAAAAAATATTAGGATGGGTTCTATTATTGGTAACAAAGCACCAGTAACAATTGTCAGATGTCAATTCTGATATACAGAATATTTTCCTTCTCACCTATCAGATGGTATGTTTATTTTATTCTGACTAAATATGCCCATTCTGCACACAGAAACTGCTTTGAGCAAAGAATCAGTCTTTCAGCCACTGGATACTCCAGGTAAAAATTACAATAATGCCTTGGCTTGGCTAAGAAATTATGAGGCCATCAAATCACTCTGGGCCTCAGTTCCTTCAGTTGTAAAATAAGTTGGTGTGTTTTTTTTTTAATTTTATTTTTATTTATTTATTTATTATTTTATTTATTTATTATTTTTGGCTGTGTTGGGTCTTTGTTGCTGTGCGCAGGCTTTCTCCGGTTGCAACCGGAGAAAGTGGGTGCTACTCTTCGTTCCGGTGTGCAGGCTTCTTGTTGCAGTGGATTCTCTTGTTGCAGAGCACGGGCTCTAGGCGCACGGGCTTCAGTAGCTGTGGCTCACAGGCTCATTAGTTGTGGCTCGCAGGCTCTAGAGCGCAGGCTCAGTAGTTGTGGCACACAGGCTTAGTTGCTCCGCGGCATGTAGGATCTTCCTGGACCAGGGCTCGAACTCGTGTCCCCTGCATTGGCAGGTGGATTCTTAACCACTGCACCACCAGGGAAGCCCGTAAAATAAGTTTTTATTATGTGATCCTTAAGGTTCCTTCTAGGCCCCAAATTCCATGACTTTGAATAGGCCTTTGAGCTATGTCCAAAGAAATATTAAATAATAAAAATACCCCTATTTGGTAAAAAAATAAATAAACATGACTTACGATGTCTAATCATTGTTTACTATTCTTTACTATGAGTAGTAATATCACTAGAAATAAGTTGCAACTCAATTTTACACATCTCCCTCCCTTTACCATAAAACTTTTCTATTTTGAAGCTCCTTGCTGGGCAAGAGAGATGGATAGGATGCTTAATTTAGACTTCTGAACTCAGTCAGAAGGAAATTGTTAGTGTATCAGCTGAGGAGAAAAAAATATTAGAATGGGTTCTATTGTTGGTAACAAAGCAAAAGAGATGGAGGGATGGATAGGATAGATAGGATGGTCATCACCAGGCATCCTGGGTGCAGTGCCTGAAAGTGGGAGGCCCTCAGTAGATGCACGTTAATTAAATGAAACCCAAAGAGGGGAGCTGATTGTCAAACGCAGGAAGTGTATGACATTAGTTTTACAATCAAATGAAACAAGCCAAGAAACCACACACACACACACACACACACACGAGTATAGAAAATCCTCATGAAGAAAGGAGGTAATGGCCAGCCCAGTGCCCTGTACGTAATAAGTTCCAAATTCCTGAGTTCAGTTATCCAAGAAAAGGGCAAATCAGCCCTCTAGCTGGGTCCAGCTTCCATTAATAAACACATCGAATTACCAGCCCTTTCTCACCAGCCCTGAATTACCAACAGTCCCCTATGAGCTTAGTTAGCACAATCTAGGGGGTCCCTCTGGGAACCCTAATAAAAATCAAATTGAGGTTTTCAACGTGCAGATCTAAAAGTCAAACCTTAAACCCTCAAGATGCAGACACCCTGTGAGGTCTGAACCGAAACAGTTTGTTGGCTTCTCTCTTTTTGGCATCCTAACTGCAGCACAAAGCATATCCTCTTTAAAAATGGAGGCAAATGGTAGTGTTGCTGTAAGGAGCTAGACTGTAAATATGGGTAACTTAAAAGCAGTCACAATGAACATCAATCAAATAAAATGCTTTCATTAAAACTTTGGTAGGGCTTCCCTGGTGGCGCAGTGGTTGAGAGTCCGCCTGCCGATGCAGGGGACGCGGGTTCGTGCCCCGGCCTGGGAGGATCCCACATGCCGCGGAGCGGCTGGGCCCGTGAGCCATGGCCGCTGGGCCTGCGCGTCCGGAGCCTGTGCTTCGCAACGGGAGAGGCCACAACAGTGAGAGGCCCGCGTACAGCAAAAAAAAAAAAAACTTTGGTAAATTTAAAACAAATCAACATTGTTTGCACCCCCCTCCCAAGCTAAAGGGCTTTATTTCTTCCATCAGGGGCTACAAGGCCTTCATGGACTGGGAGAAAGGAAAAGGAGACCCTGTTTCCTACTATGTCTATGGAGCAGCCTGTTCCAAGATTGAAAGTGACTGCCTGACAGGAGCTCACAAGGTAAGTCATTTGACAACTTTCCTCTTAGCAAGTAAAAACAACAACAAAATTATGTTTACACGAATAGCCCAATTTCATTATGTAATACTTGTACAATAAGGATAAGATTCTTTCAATTCCATGGGAATGTCTAGAAATTCTGCTTTATCCTGAATTTCCACTCAAAAAGAAGTACAGAAGGAATTGCTCATGACCGCCTAAAATGCATTAAATATTTTATTCCATTTCAGACAGAATTACTATCCAAAGTTCTTTTTTTTTTTTTTCAAAAAAAGGGTCTATTCCTAAAGGAAGGTCAATTATCTATCTGACTAGGTAATTTAGTAAATTGTCTTGAGTAAAAGTTTTGAAAGCACATAGCAATGTGATATCCCCCCAAAGTCAATTATCCCAAAGGTACTACTGGTCCTAAAGAAATAGACTGGGGGAGAGGGGAGGGCAGGTAATTAAAATAATTTTTGTATTTACTATTTAATTGAGCATCCAAAAAACCCCTTATTGGAGACAGGGAGTCATATTTAATCAAAAACTAATAACTTCCACCATAAAGGATAAACCCCAGGTACCATTCTAGGAACAGAGAGATTATAGAAACCTTAAAGAGAATATAGTATAATCCAAAGTATAGGAAATTTACAGGATGTACCAATGACACATCTAAATTTCAAACACTAATTATTCTAACATCATCTTGAACCATCTGGCCCCAAAATAGAAATGGTCAGTTCATGTAAAAATGGGAAGGACTTTGCAAATACTGACCTATAAATTTTATCAAAATGTCTTTTATTGCCCCATTGTTGGTTAACTTGCCCACTGCTTAAATATTACATAAATAAGATAAAAATACAATAAATGAAGGGATGTCTGGAGAGCAGCTGCCCTCACATTCCACTCAAGTTTATCCTTAGGACATATTAATATTATGTCTCCATTTTCATTCTAGATCATTGTGAAGAAGTTAACTCATGAAATTAGGATCGCAGATTACTCACATGATTATTTTAAAACTTGTGTTTCTAGATGTTTTTCACATCCTGGCACACATAGACAATGATAATATTTGCACAGCACACTGCTGCAAACAAGGAAGCCATGTTGGCAGGTGACCGGCCTGGGTGTCCTGCCCCAGGACCTCCGAAAGCCTGTGTCCGTATCTTGGCACCCCTGTAACCCATTTGATGCTCTATACTAGGTGGGAAGCTGTTTTTAGAAATCAACTAGTCGTCTGATCCTCCACCTTAAAGGAGGTGTTGCCAGATTTAGCAAATAAAAATATAGGACTCCCAGTTAAATTTGAATTCCAGATAAACAACAAACAATTTTCTGGTATAAATATGCTCCATGCACTATATGGGACATACTTATTTTATCTGGCAATTCCACCTGAGGGTCTTGGTAGAAATCCCTGAAGAAATGAACCTTATGGAGATCTTCCAGAATTTGGGGTGCCAGAAAAGTTAAGATTTGGTCTTCCCTGTGCCTTCCTTATTATAGCTTAAGGTTCAGTCATTTCAGTATCACTTTGGTCCCTTGAAATAGTTTATTCTTTGAAGAGGCAAAACTTATTTTAAAGAGGAATCAGAGAAATAAAATGACAGGCCTTATTGCTGATGGCTATTTGTGGTTGGTGAACTAAACCATCTGAAGATTCAGCTAGTGCACAGCCATCTCTTCCCATTTTCCAATACCTATAATGCAAAGTACACCAGGTTTCAAGATGGAAATAAGTTGAAAACTCACTCTGGGGTGTGTCTAATCTCCTGCCCTATCCAGGTTGAGAATGGACGAAGGTTGGTCTCAGTGCCCATAGCAGGTTGTCTGAGAGGCCAATGGTTGAATCAAAAGAGAATTTCCCATTCAAAGGGCTAGAAAGTAGGAGCCCAGGTATTGGGCCTAAACAGTGAATGATGATGTTGGAACAAGCACTGGATGTGGGGGAGAAGGAAAGCCCAGAGATATTCCTGAGATAGAACACAGGCATGTAGGGCTTTCTGTGTCTCCTTCACAGCCTGCATGCACATGCCCAGTGACACAACAGAAGGGCCAGATTAGTGTGATTTTTCTCAGGGAAGGAAATAAATTGGTCTCAAAATTCTCCCTTAATACACCCAAGATCTTGCAAATCCCCAAATTCATACAAGCCGCTGTGGCTACATGATTTCCTCAATAAAACGGCAATAATACCACCTACAGTGAACCATTATGAGAACTAGATGAGCTCATGATTATATTAGAACAAATCAAGGCTGAGAATCAGATGAGCAATCAGGCTCAATTACTTACTAAGAGACGCTCAAACACACCACATGCCGTGGACTTTGGAGTCACTTGAGAGGAATCAAAACCACGAATGCAGAAGACTTTCTGGGGTCATTGACAGTCCTAGCACTAAATTTTTTTTTTTTTTTTTTTTTTTTTTGGCGGTACACGGGCCTCTCACTATTGTGGCCTCTCCTGTTGTGGAGCACAGGCTCCGGATGCACAGGCTCAGTAGTTGTGGCGCACAGGCTTAGTTGCTCCGTAGCATGTGGGATCTTCCCGGACCGGGGCACGAACCCGTGTCCCCTGCATCGGCAGGTGGACTCTCAACCACTGCGCCACCAGGGAAGCCCCCTAGCACTAAATTTGAAGAGCTTAGCAGATGTCTTGTCACCTCTAATGCTGATGGGGTTCAATGCAGTGCTAATTAACCAGCCCGAGTCCTGGAATAAATTGGGACCATTTGAATAAACCTTAAAATAGTATTTTTAATTCAAGTTCTCATGGTCAGGTAATTTTAACTTTGGCAGAAAATCAGAACAGACATTGTCATGGATGCATGTTGCAGTCTAAATCGGGCCACTGATATTGGGCAGGTAGGTGCTGGCCCACCAAGATGGGTGCCGCTTCCTGAGAGCCATTGTGGGGTAGGTAAAGGCCTTCTAAAAAGCACACGATATCACAGAGCTTGACATTTTCCCCCCTTCAGATTGAAGGTTCATTGATTCAGGGAATAGGCCTTTATACCACTGAAGAGGTGAAATATTCCCCAGAAGGTGTCCTGTACTCTCGAGGCCCAGATGAGTACAGAAGTCCAACCATCAGCGATGTCCCAGAGGAGTTTAATGTCTCCACGTTGCCATCATCACAAACCCCACTAACCATCTATTCATCCAAGGTAAGCATCCAAACCTACTACTGCACAATGTGATGGATCAGGTCGCTTGGTAAAGGAAAGCGGGTGGACGAAATAAAAGATAAAGGTCAACGGTTATCAGGACCCAATCCCGATAAACTGTTACAATTTGGAGATGAACCACCTAGAGAACAGTGAGATTCAGAGACGATAAATGATCTGCCCAATGGCAATCCTGGGATTTTATTTATTAATATTCTTTTTCACTGAAAACTCTAAAATTCAGCAAGAAGCTTTGATTTCATAGAATAACATTTTCACTTAAGACATTCTCACTTAAGAACCTGAAGACTGAAATATGAAATGGGATTGAAGTCACGATGCTACTGAAATCTTAGAAAGCAGCAGCAGCATGGACAGAATCCCAGACTGAGGGCTCAGAAGACCTGGATTCCTGCCCAGCTCTACCAGTTCCCTATGATGCCAAGCAAACCACTCACCTCTGAAGGGCCCAGAGTCCTCAGTCATACTGAGAAATGGATCTAAAGCAGCGTTTCTCAGCTGGGGGAGGGGGGATATTTGGCTCCCACAGGGAATATCTAGCAAATGTCTGGAGACATTTCTGGTTGTCACAACTGGGGGAAAATATTACTACTAGTGGGTAGAGGCCAGGGATGCTGCTAAACAGCCTTCGATGCACCAGACAGTCCCCAAAAACAAGAAATTATCTGGCCCAAAATGTCAATACGGCCAGGAAACAGAGACACCAACCCCGAGCAATTGCTAAAGTAGTGAAATTGCGAATTAAAGTAAAGGTCAGAATTTGTTGGCACTGCTGTATGCAGATTATGGGAAAACTACCCTTGGAGTAGAAACTTCATTTAGGTTTGAGATGCATTGTTAAATTTTTCTTTAAAATCTTTTGGGTGATTTCTTACTAGGGGTAGCAAACTGATAGCTTTTAAAAAACGAGTTCAGATATATCTGCTGGAATTTTTACCATTTCCAAACTGGATCCCACTGTCAGCCCAGAAACTGCCTCTGGGCATATGGTAATGAGGGTGAAGGTCTGGGGGTGGGGCATAAATTTGAAAGGAAAAACAATCAGCAGCACCTTTGGATCCTCACTGGGCTGGATATCACTCAAAAGGGAAAGGCAAAAGGAAGCTCAGAGCGCAGCTTTCAGTTCGTCGAGAGTTATAATCAGGCCCTTGAGTCTCTGTGTTTGTGGCCAGTCACTTACAGGCAGGCATTCAGGAAAACCATGTGTTTGCAGGTGCCTTCATGGAGTGCCCTGTGTAATAATAAGAGGAACCTACCAGGCACCGGGCACTGTGCTAGGTGCTTTTGCACTTCCTGAACCTCACGACACCCTGTAAAGTAGGTATCACTGCCTAAATTTCACTGATAAAGGAACAGGGGCTCAGAGAGGTGATCTCACCTAGAGAAACCCAGGGAGTAAGGGCCAGGATACAGACTCCATCTCTCTAGCTCAGGGGTTGCAAACTGGGGGCCCACTGGTAGAATCTAGGCTGCAGTGTTTTCAAAGGTCAGGGAATCTTACATTAAAATACGAATTTCTAAATTATCTTGAAAAATTGGATGTTCTGGTAATTTGGACTACATTCCTGAAAAACAACAATTAGCTAGAGCTGAAGAACAGCTGCCACTTTAGACAGGCCACAGAGTTATCACTACTACACCATAATTCCCACTATTCCTGTTGTCCTTCGTCTGCCCACATCATTCATTTACATTACCTTACTGTTCCTTACAGATGCTAAGCCTGCAACTCATCATCTGGTACCAAAGTGTGTACTCTTTCTTCTAGAGTACCTTGCCTCCCCTGACCCTGGAGTCATAATGCGGCTCATGAAGTTGTCCAGTTCAGTCCACTGAATGTGCTTTTTAAAATAGGGTATCCTCCCCTCACCCAACACACACACACACACACACACACACACACACACACACACCCCTTTCCTACAGAACAAAGATTTAACCCACACAGGATTTTTGAAAAGGGAAGTTCAGGCAATACTAGGATTTTTGAGTACTCAAGCTTCATTCAGTCAGTAAGTCAGTCAACAAACAATTATTGGAAATTATTGTGTGCAAGACATTGTGCTAGGAGTTGGGGATACAATGGTGAAAAAGATCTGTCCCTCACCTACGGTGGCTTGTGGTTTAGTAATAGAAGCTTCTAAAACAAATGTGTTTTTTTGCAGAGTCTGGGAGTGTCTGGGATGTTCCTGGGGTCATCGGTGTTCTTCACCATCACTGATGCTGTGGCTCAGCACACAGAGAAGGACACATAGCTGAGGACTTCACAGTGAAGAGCCCAGCGACCCCAGAATGGGTTCGAATGTCCTGTGCAGACAGCTTCACAGAGATGGTATGGAATTACTGTTTATTTTCCTAAAAGGTGATTTTTCTACTTCCTGCTCCTTAGACCACTCAGGTAAATTTCAAAGCTAATGTGAAGACGCAAGAGAGAAGAGATATGGGAACATATGTATATGTATAACTGATTCACTTTGTTATAAAGCAGAAACTAACACACCATTGTAAAGCAATTATACTCCAATAAAGATGTTAAAAAAAAAAAAAAAGAGTGAGTCCCATGTGTAAGTGGCTTGATAAGCCTCCAACAGAGAGCTAGTTTTCTTCTTTTTCACCCTTAACGTGCCTGGCATCTCTAGACATCACTTTTGAGGGCTGGAATGGATGGTTAGTCCTACAACAGCCCTGGTGGGCTGACTGCACGTCCAGGCTGCCCTGCACAGGTACTGATTTCTGGCACACAGAAAGATCAAGGGTCTTTAGTGCCACCATTGCTGCAACTCTCTGGGTCGTCTAGGAAGTGAGACAATAGACTGTCCAAGCATCACTCCCAGGGTTTACCATGGCTAATGGCATGTGCAATTCTCTGTCCCTAGAAATTAGTATGACTTATGGGGGAAGGGAACAAAAAAACAGGCTTGAGATGTAAGCCATCCTATGAGAGCAGGAAGTAGAGAAAAACACACCCAGGGGTTGATTGATTTATCCTTATCTCCCAGGTAGCAAGTCAGCCAACAAGGACGAGAAAAGCCACACTCTGAGGAAGGTCAGCCAGCAAGAGCACTGGGTGATTATTGTGTATTGCTCTATGCCGAGATGTAGGAAGTGAAATCTTCTCCAAGGCGGTATAATCGTAAATGCCAAATACCTCCCTCGCTGAATGCCCTCCTCTCCTCTCACTCAGCCCCTGCTAACAAAGGACAGTGGTTGTGCTTCAGAGCAGAAGCCACAGGGTGCGGCGGCGGGGGACTGTCTCTGGATGTTGCAACCGTCCCCCTGCTGCATCCGATCTCGTCCCACGCACACTGCCTGTGTCCCTACGCAGCCCATAGGCGTTGCCCAGATTTTCCCTTGTTTTTCGGCATAAGTGGTCATTTCTCCCCCTTTCTTTCTCATGCATGTCTCAGTTTCAGCCACACCTTATAGAGTCCTGTGCTTGTACCCCTGAGGGCTCGGAATGGGAGCAGCTGGGGGCTCTCACCCAGCCCATGGCTTCTTCTTTCTTTCCTGCTGTCCCAGTCCTCAGCTCCTGATGAGCCAATGTTGATGAGACTCCCTGTTTGCTTCCCTTCTTCTCCCTGTGTACCAGCCAGGATCCCCTCTAACCGCGTCTCTCCCAGGAGTTAGGTGGGAGCAAGGTTAGGAGAGAGCGGTAGCATCGTAGGACAGGTCTTAGAATGAGAAGAACTTTCGGTGGGAATGGCAGTGTGGAATGAGTATTGAGTGCCTACTGGGTGCCAGGCTTTGTACTAGCTGTCGCACATGTGGCTATCCTACTTCATCCTCACAACAACCTAAGAAGGTCCTTACCATCGCCCCCTTTTGCAGATGAGGAAATTGAGATTCAGGGCTTGCATAATTTGTGGGTGACAGGACCTGACCCTCCACTGCTTCCTGCTGCCTTTGTCCAGTGCTGAGTTGAGGTAGCCAAGTCCAAACTACAGCCAAGAGCCCTGCCTTCTAGACATGACACGATTACCCCATTTTACAGATGGAGAAAGTAAAGCTCAGAGAGGCCACTCAGCTGGCAGAGATGGCCCAAGGCTTGTGCAGATCTGACCCCAGAATCAGAGCTCTTCGTCACCATCGGCTATTTGGCGTTGGCACTCTTTTCCCTGGTGTACCCTAAACTACTCAGTTTTATCTGGGGGAGAAAGATGAAAACTGATAAGTATTAGGTAGAAGGAGACATTTACTATATATGGATGTTAGCTGGCTTTCTTTGGCCCCTATTAGCATACACAATCCTAAATTGTTTATTTTGTCACTTGAGAACATTTCAAAGGGAGAAAATGCATATTCAGAGCCCAGTTCCTAACCCCAGCATATGGAGAAAGGCAACCTGTTCGTTAAGATCTGTTTGCAAGGCCCCAACCTGCGCGTCTGGAAGTCGGCAAATCAGGCTCCTTCTTGCCTCCCACCCCCCCTTGCCTGTCCCCACTTCACCCCGGGTGGGGTCTCTGCTATCCATGGAGGCACCCTCCCCAGCAGGGCAGGTGTATTCAGAGACGCTCGGAAGCCATTTGGCAAAAGGAAAAGGGAGCCATTGTTTGCTAGCAGTTGGAATCACATAACCTTTTCTTTCTGAAACATTTACATTCACGTCCACATCTCCCTGTCGCTACAGAAAATTGAGGAATCCATGCCCTACGCTCGGACGATGGAAGAGAGCCACGCAAAATTAGCAGAGCTGCTGGGCCTGAAAGCAAGGGGCCGGTGTCCCTTTCCTTCTAAAAAAAAGAGTCTGACTGTGAAGGGAAAAGAATTTTAATCAAAATGGAAAATAGGAATACGGCATGAAGCTTTCTTTTCCAACTTCAGATATTGTACACATCATCCCCACAAGACAAGGAAGTAGGGGAGAGCTAGCAAACATTTTTCTAGCTGGAAATGTTAGCATCTATCTACAAGGACAAGTGTAGTGCTCAACAGCACAATAGAAATTTAAAAGGGAAAAACTCCAGACTTCTGCCGCCGAATTCTTACCTCTGATTTGATCTACAGAGCTGTCTCTAGGGAGACTAACCAAATACCAAGCAAATTGGCATTTTAACCACTGTAACAGCCCACTTTTCTAATTATGACACTGATAGCCGCACAGACCTAGGAAGGGCAGAGCCAGAAAAAGTGGAATTAGTTCCTTGGTCCTGCCTTTTGTTGGACACGCTGCATCAATTAAAACTACAACATGTTTTTAAAAAAAGAAAGACTTCCCTACACTGGCATCAGTTCTGGTTTGTAATCTCTGTGATGACCTCCATGCTTGGGGATTAAGGATTGCATGGGGTTGCAGCAATCAATCCCTTGTGGTCCTGGTTATTTTCGCTTGAAGAAATACGTGGTTGCCCGAGAGGTCTCCATTAACATCATGAAACTTGGAACCTCCACAAATTGAGTAACTGCTACTGGCTTTTTGTTCTCCCTCTTTTGTCAATGCCCCAGGCTGGAATGCAGGTAGACAGGGACACGAGTCATTTGCATATGCTAAACGAACCACAGAGATGGGTGTTCTCTCCCATTCCAAGCAGGAGTGGGGGATTCTGTTAAAGGGGTGTTTGGGTAAAGCTTTCAGGGGAACTTTCCACCCAGGCTTCACTAAAGAAGTCACGGAGCCCACTCCAGCTGCCTGGACAGGCAGTGCCTATGGATACACCAATCAGTTTGGATGTTTCTCTGAGAAGGAAGCCACAGCCCTTGGGTAAACAGGATGGGGGGATGTGAGGATTGTTAATCAAAAGCTGTAGTGAATTACGGCTTTGTACTTTGTGTTTACACTGTCTCCAGGGCATGGCCACGTGGCTACCATTGTTGCAAGCCAGGTTCAGGAGAAACAATTTACTTCTGTTCCCAGTTATGTCTGAGCTTGGAGATGTGTGTGTGTGTGTGTGTGTGTGTGTGTGTGTGTGTGTGTGTGTGTGTGTGTGTGAACTAAGAAGTTAAATGTACTTTAAGATAAACAGCAGATAGACATGTCAAAGAGAAAGCTTAGGTTAGCTCTTTTTTTTTTTTTTTTTTTTTTTTTGTGGTATGCGGGCCTCCCTCTGCTGTGGCCTCTCCCGTTGCGGAGGACAGGCTCCGGACGCGCAGGCTCAGCGGCCATGGCTCACGGGCCCAGCCGCTCCGCGGCATGTGGGATCCTCCCAGACCGGGGCGCGAACCCGGTCCCCCTGCATCGGCAGGCGGACGCGCAACCTAGTTTGAGGTACGAGGAGTATAGTGGTGAACTAGACTCAAAGGCACCTTTTCTCTAGTTGTTTATGGTATACCAGAGGGGGAAGACAAACAATTACTGTAAATTATAAGCGCTTGCCTAACTGTGGGTTATCCCTGTGTGTCAATAGAATAAACTTTTCTAACTTAACCTTTTCTTACAGTCAAAGGGGTATGAGATGTGGCCCCAGCTTTGATCATTTATCATGCAATCATTCATTCATCTAGCATACTTATTCAGCCCTTTCCATGTGCCAGGCACTGCCGGTAACTAAAAAAATAGTGAGCTAGTCAATCTCTGCCATATGGAGCCTACATTCTATTGGGGAAACCAGACAGTAAACAAATAAAGAAACACACAATTTCAGGTGGTGATAAACACTGTGAAGCAAAATAGAAGAGTAGGGGGCTAGCTTGTGATAGAGAGATTATTTTAGATTATTAGAGAAGTTTTCTCTGGAGTATTTACATTTGAGCCGAGGCTCAATGAAGTGGGGGAGCAAGCGTAAAGCTGGTAATGGTGTGTTCCAGGCAGAGAACAGCTAGTGCAAAGGCCCTGTGGCAGTTTCAATGGATTCAAAGTAGCCTGGGACTAAGTAGTCCTCAAAAATGGCCTTCGTAAGTTTCTGATCTTGACTCCCTGGTGGAAAATAACTTGTAACTGAAAGGCTGCAGTTGTTGTTCTTCGTGGCAGAGAGATAAAAGAAATAGAAATATGTGGTCAAGCAACTTTATCTTCACATCATCAAGGTGAAACCCGGATAGTCCTTATCCAATCAGCAGTTTCCTGGCAACTAGCCCCTATCACAGTGCAGGTGTACTACTTCAGATCTTTCGAAACTACAGTTCATTCACACAGCAGGCCTCTTGAAATTGTTATAGCCTGGGTCTTGACACAGACCCAGTTTCTTTAAAGCACCTTGGAGCAAATCTGAGCCTGTATTAGCATTTACATTTGGTCGAACTCCAATGTGGTTTTTTAGTTGAGATATATAATGCTTCACACTGGCATACAATACTGTACTATGAAAAAAAAATTTTTTTTGAGAAATATAGATACTAACGCTCTTTGTATTTGGCCTTTGAATACTTTTGTCAAAAGAATTTGTTCTGACAAGTAAGAAGGCGAGACGGTCAGGTCTGTGTACTAGAACATGAGCATTGGAAAGTCCCAAACCTCCTCTTATAACAAGCTTCTTATAATCATAAGGTAAATAAAAGCCAGCATATAGCTACTTCTTAAACAGAAATCAGGGTCAAACATTCAGTATTTTTCCTTTGGAATTAAGTAAAATAATGCATGTAAAAATACTGTGTAAATACAGGTCACCATGTAAATATTACAGTTAAGGTCTCCACCTAATACCTATAACTGTTAATGACATTTTTCAAAATATGCCTCTCCCAAAGGCTTAAAAAGAGTTTTCCACATTAAATCAAGCTGAACTGCTGAGAGCGGAAAAAACATCCCTCAAGATTTAGCAGCCTCTTTTTCACGGGTAATTGACTTTAAGCATCAGTGAAAAGCAGACATTTGTAAGAAGGCTGGAGCATTTTTGTTATAAAAATTTCTGCAATTTGAATAATCATATCAAAAGTTGTTTGTTGTTTTTACCAGTGTGGCTTTGGTAACCTTGATGAGAGTTGTTGATTTTTGCTCTTATCCATTTTTGCTCTTATCCCTTTCTTAGGTGGTTAACTCTTGGTCAGAACAGTGTTGCTGGTGATAGTTTCTGCTCTGAGCCCAACAGAGCAGCCTGGCTCAAACAGATACCACAGGAAATATCATTGCTATACAAAATTTCCTTTTTGGTGATGGGAGAAAGAAAAATGTATTTATTGGAAAATGTATTTTGTGTAGTCATTCAAAATTCCACAAGAAAAACAATGAAATTTCCTTTAAAGGTATACAGAAAATGCCTAATTAACACTTTCAAATTAGGACCTTCCTTAGAAACAAGGATTTCATTTTTTAAAAAATCTTTAGGATTCAGAGACATGAAGGGTTCCACAACCTTAAAAATTAGAAAAATACTGCTTTGGAGAACTCGTCCTGCCCTGTTATTCTATAAAATTGGCGAGTGTCTTGTTTCTAAAGACATTTACCTTCCCCACTTTGAAAACCTAAAACATACCAATGGGGAGAGGGCCTGGGGGAGGGACATTAAGAGTAAGAGACACAAACTACTATGTATAAAATAAATAAGCAACAAGAATATATTGTACGATACAGGGAAATATAGCCACTATTTTGTAATAACTTTAAATGGAGTATAATCTATAAAAATATTGAGTCACTGTGTTGTACACCTGAAACTAATAAAACATCGTAAATCAATTTATACTTCAATTAAAAAAAAACTTAAAAAAAAAAAGGAAAACCCTAAAACAGCCTCCTTCCACCTGCTCTCCTCCCTCTACATCACTAGCACCCATGTCTCATTTTCCCTCCCTGCTTCTTTTGCATTTCTAGGTACACAGACTCTGAGACCTGGCAGCATTCAAAGTGCCACCTGCTTAGTGCAGTAAAGGCAGCCCTTCCTGCCAGATGAAAGAGGAAAGGCATGTGAACATTTCCTGTGCTGTGGCCAGCCTGCTTTACCTGCACTGTTCTTGGCTGGTTTGACCCCAAACACTAGTCCCCAACCCCATATCCTATGCATACACAGCCTTGCATTTCTCCAGGCAGGGGGAGATGTCCTGACAGTCCTACAAGCCTGCATTCTTTTTCCTTACGGTTTTGGAACCTACCCCGATAACGTGTAGAAACACGCAGTCTCAGTGCCAGCTGAGCCACAGACAACTGGCAGGGCCTTAAAGCAGCACAAACATACCTCAGTCACATGGATTCTGTGAGATGGAGCACAGACTCAGGAGACTCAGAGCGGAGGCTGCCGCAGCGCCTTCCTCAGAACACCGAGCCTGTGGCCCTGCTCCCATGAGATGCACACACACTCAGACAGGCAGGACACACATGCACACACACCTACATACACCCACATGCACACACACTCAGATAGGTGTGCACTCACCCATTCTTCACCACATCATCCTCCTCCCTACCTCTCACACTGTCTTGGAAGAGGTTTTGTTGTGAAACTGGTTTCACGTTGAACATGCTTATTCCAGGATGCAATATGTGGTGCAGTTGACGCAGTGACCTTTCTCACTACTGAAGGGGATTATCTGATAGTTAGTGAATGTATATATATATATTTTTTTTAATATTTATTTATTTGTATTTGGTTGTGCTGGGTCATTGTTGCAGTAGGCGGACTCCTTAGTTGTGGCATGCATGTGGGATCTAGTTCCCCGACCAGGAATCGAACCCAGGCCCCCTGCACTGGGAGCGTGGAGTCTTACCCACTGGACCACCAGGGAAGTCCCCAAGGCCAGTTTTGAAGGTGACGACTCATTCACATGTGAAATACTCAGGCACTTTCTTGATGAGTGAGAAAAAACTTCCAGGAGGAGGTGGTGGAACCTAAGATAGAGAAAGATGTAACCCAGATAGAATGTGGGATCTAGTTCCCCGACCAGGAATCGAACCCAGGCCACTTGCATTGGGAGGTCGGAGTCTTAACCACTGCACCACCGGGGAAGTCCCAGTGAATGGATATTTTTGCATCTAAAAATTCTCCTACCTGGTCTCTGAAAGGTTCTTCCTTTAGTCTGGTAAAGCTGGAGGCATCCTGGAATAAACATATTTAATGTGGAACCAGGGAGGGAATAGGTGATGCGGAATGGGAAAAAGGAAAAAGGTAGCCATCTTATCAGGTCAGGGTAAGGAGTTATGACACACTTTTTTAGCCTTGTGTTTAAGACATGGCCCTGGAGTCAAAGGGACCTGGGTTGCAACCCCAGCCCTACTTTTGATGATTTATTTAGCCTCTCTGATCATTTAGTTTCTTTATAAAATGAGGGGAGACGTTTGTGGAGACAATAATTCTAGTTTCTTTACAGCATTGTCATAAGGTTTGAATAAGAACCATGAAAAGCATTTAGCAGTTGTCACACGTAGTAAATGGTCAAAATATACATTGATGATGATGATGACTGAGTCAGAAGTCCCCAAGGCTATCTTCAGTTTCGATGTTTCAATGATGGACTCACAGAACTCAGAAAGCTGTTATATTCAGGGTGATGGCTTATTACAGTGAAAGGATACAGATTAACATCAGCAAAGGCCAAGGCACATAGGGCAAAGTCCAGGAGAGACCAGGTGAGGCTTCCAGTTGTCTTCTTCCAGTGGAATCACACAGATAGCACCTACTTTTCCCGGCAACAATGTGGGAGAAGATACACAAAGTATTGCCAGCCAGGGAAGCTCAGCTGAGCCTTGGTGTCCAGGAGTTTTATTAGTGATCAGTCACATAGACAGAGGTCACCTGTATAGCTGACCTTAGTCATTCAGTGTCCAGACCTTCCAGAGGTCAAGTGATATCACATGGCCCAAGGCCTCAGGTAAACAAAGACACTCCCATAAGGCAGGATATTTTGAGGGCTGAGGTGTTATCTCCCACGAGCTGGTCAAGGGCTAACCCTTTCTTAGGAATGTGCAGAGTTGGGACAACGGAGCCTCCTGAATTCATCCTTTACTGCACAATGAGGATGATTAACAATCCTGGATTGATGACACTAGGCCTTGAAACCAGTGAGACTGGGCACAGATGTATCTCAGAAGATTTAACTAAAAGTGGAATCAGTCTTGACAGCCATAGTGATAGATTGCCTTAATCATAGCTATCAAGAACAAACCAGGATGAGACTTTCCTAGTGGCACAACGGTTAAGAATCCGCCTGCCAATGCAGGAGACACAGGTTCGATCCCTGGTCCAGGAAGATCCCACATGCCGCAGAGCAACTGAGCCCATGCGCCACAACTACTGAGCCTGTGCTCTGAGAGCCCGTGAGCCAGAACTACTGAGCCCGCATGCCACAACTACTGAAGCCTGCGTGCCTAGAGCCTGTGCTCCGCAACAAGAGAAGCCACCGCAAAGAGAAGCCCATGCACCGCAATGAATAGTAGCCCCCGCTCGCTGCAACTAGAGAGAAATCCCACGTGCGGCAACGAAGACCCAACGCAGCCAAAAATAAATAAATAAATAAATAAATATATAATTAAAAAAAAAAAAAAAGGAACCAATCAGGGAGAAAGAGGAGGAAGGAGGAAGGTAATGATGGCCCCAAACTAGGGAGAAGTTTAAGGGAACATCAGCCAGGGCCAGTGAAGAGCAGTTTAAGTCCGAGAGCTGGGATCCTTGAGAAAAAAGGAAAGTTGTAGCCTCACTCAAGGAGCTAGGGAGTGGGTGAGACCCAAGAAGGCTGGGGTAGCTAGAAAATGAGTATTGATCTGAGCCCCAAAGTAGAAGGGTACCCCAGGAACCCAGGTCTAGTGAGAAGAATAAGAAGCAGGTTTTAGAAGAGACTAAAAATTGCCATCACCTTTAGCAGAAGAGTTGACCTGAATCTACCTCAGACGAGGTAGATTTGTCCTGCATCCAGCCCAGCCCAGGTGGAACAGGCTGATTCTCGATAAAGATAGCCAAGTACCTCCCAGCGCAGCAGTTAGGTAGAGAATAAGGGAAGTCCCTTTGAGGAGGGCAAACTAGCCCTCCATTTACGTTTCAATACAGATTAAGAGCAAACAGTAAGAATAAAACTTGTAAAGATATCCTGGGGGTCGGGCTGTGTTTTTATTTGTGTCTGTTGTCGTATTTTTGTGAAATAAATATCAGGAGACAAGCTTTCCGGAATCTTCATAACTTTTCATTATTTATGGGAATTTTTTTATGTTTTTAACACCTTTGTAACTAAAAGTCAACTCTGCAAGCAAAAACATGACAGCAGCGGAGGTAGGGAATGTACCTTCTGCTTGTTCTGCTTTTTGGCCAAACCTAAGAGGGAGAATTCCCAGCAGAGACAGGAGTTGAGGACCACAAGGAAGATTTGTGTGTACCACACAAATCATTTGGCTAAATGTGTAGACAGGGCTGTTCTCAGATCACTGCAAAGGAGTCTGGGTCTAAAGGCTCCAAGCAACACTCAGCCTAACCACTTGCCCCTTCCTGTTCTCCTCCCCCAAACGTTTTCATAGGATTTATAATTCTCTTTGGGATTCACATCTTAGAAGCAGAGAAGATAGGTAATGAATCCAAGTGTGCTCTTAATTAGCAACATTACAGGTAGCAGAGATGACAACACTGACCCACTGTCTTTTCAGAGTTGTCACTTGAAAGGAATGGTACAGTCCCATTCCCCAGGAAAATCCTGCCGCCTCCCATCAGAAAAAAATTTCAAAACCTACAGATTTGATATCATTTTCCTGGTGAAATATTGCAATGGTATTACGATATTAAGTATTTAATTTGCTTTCTTTCTTAGAGCCCAAGAAACTATCCTAAGACATTTAAACCCTGGTCTATCCCTATAGCATAACACTGCTGTCATTTCCTAAGAGGTAAGATCAATAAGCTGAAAGATTATTACTCAAAATGACAAGATCAGCTAGTCCAGTGGCTTTCAAGCTGTGCTCTGTGGAATCATAGGATTGCACAAGTGTGTAAACCAAGTTTCCTTTTCAAATCTTATCCAACATTTTAATCCTTCAGCACTAAATGTGAATGGCTTTGGATACTGACAAAGGAAAGTCAGGGTGTTTTACCCAACATGCAGTTTTTCTTTTTATTTTAAAATAAAATTTTAGGGGCTTCCCTGGTGGCGCGGTGGTTGCGCGTCCGCCTGCCGATGCAGGGGAACCGGGTTCGCGCCCCGGTCTGGGAGGATCCCACATGCCGCGGAGCGGCTGGGCCCGTGAGCCATGGCCGCTGAGCCTGC
>NC_041215.1:104596308-104606308 GCF_002837175.3 Physeter macrocephalus
GCGTCCGGAGCCTGTGCTCCGCAACGGGAGAGGTCGTGACAGTGAGAGGCCCGCGTACCGCAAAATAAAATAAAATAAAATAAAATTTTAAATGGAAATGCTGTGGATTAAGATATTTTATAGTTCCTACTCCCTGATTCTTTCGAGAGTCACAACTTGAGTGCAAAACATCAAATTAAAATCTATTGATTACTGCACTTATAATTAACCAGTGCTATTTGGAAGAGTTGTCTATTTGTATTCGTTGAGTTCAACTGCTACAATTTTGTACTGCTGCTTAGCACGAAATACAAAGCACTGAGGACTTTAGAGAGTGGCCATCAAAACTACCTGGGAAATATATGCTGATAAAAAGGAACAAGTATTTTCGTTGTTAGAAAAGTAAACTTCTGTTTTTCTGCACACTTAATGGGCAACATTAGAAAAACTGAAAGCAAAAGAGAACAGCATTATAGATTCAAAGAAAACAGAGTTTTTTCAACAAATGCTAATTTTCCAATTAAATGTCTAAAACAACCCACACGTTGTGGGCTAACATATGCATGTTTAATTCCATTGTGCTTTGTCAGGTGAGAACTTGCATTGATAGTTTTGCTAAATCAGACTAAATAAATGAGACTTTTGTTTCTCCTCTCACAATACGAACCACAAAAATCAAAATAGGCAACATTTAAAATTTTGTTTTAAATTATTATAAAATAGTAATTTAACAACATACACCCAGGTATGGATGTGATGGCTAGTCCACTCTAATTCCTACATAAAACAAGATATATAAAGTGCATAGTATTATATGCCTGACACTAGTACTCAATAAAGGACAGCTACACACACACACACACACACACACACACACACACACACAGATGTGCTAAATGCCGTATTTTAACAAATCGGAGACCACTAATGAATGAACAGGTTGTTGAGTTTTTGTACAGACTTTAAAATAAAGACCATCTTCAGATTGCAAGACAAATATAAAAAAACAAAATGAAGTGAAACAAACCCCCCCAAAAAAACCTCTTGCCACTTTACCACTTACAACTATTTCTATGTGTTCAGAATCTTCTCCGTGCTGTGCAATTAAAACAAAATGCAAATAGAAATTGCATTCTGAGTCTTTAACTGTCATCATTTACCTGCAATTTCTAATTTTTGCACTCTTCAAAGTAGCATAACTTTCTTATGTATTTGATTTATAAGCTAGTGTTGAACATTGCTCTTATTAAATTTATTCCACACTAAAATCATATATGTTTGTTGTTCCCCATAACATTTTAAACCTCTGCTAAAAAAGTATAAAAATCTCTGATCTCATTTTATATGATCTCTCTGATTCTTATTTTATAAATGAAGACATGGAAGGCAAGGGAGAATAAGTAACTACCTACATGTACTTATTCACATCTGTAAAGCTTACAATCCATTTTTTCAACTATTTATTGTTCTCACACACAAAAGTTTAGAGATTTGTACACTTTTATAATTACTATCTTTTCTTTTTTTCCCAAGTGTTTCAGTTTTTCACAAGTGAAAAGATGGCTTGTTAATCCTAACTGGACTCCAAACTGATATTCTTACACTGTTGTGGAGAGGAAAGAAAATGACACAAAATCCAGAAACATTATTCAGGTCTGATTATATTAACAAGATGAATCGTTATCTACAACTTTACAAATTACTTACTTAGACTTTCTAGCCTAGAGGCCATCAGGCAAATAACTGTGATAGTCACAGCAAGGAATGTAATGCTGATTTATTTGTGAAGATATCATGTAAATATTGCTGTGAAAGCAAAATTTTCCTTTGTGTATCCATCCAGTCTAACTGAACTAGGAATACAGGTTACAATCCTAGAATGAAAGATATGTCTCAGTAGATGAACATGTGATTACTTTTCCCAGGGCTGTGTTTGATTCAGTGGCCACAAGTAAGGACCTGACAACAGTTCTAAAGGTTTTGTATTGTTTTGTTTTTACTGTGGAGTAGCTATGGGTCTGTGTATTGCACCTGACAGCAAAGGAGTATTTTCCTCATGGTAGGTCAGCTATTCAACTGGTTAAGATTCTTTTGGAATTTGGAGGGAAAAAGCAATGTAAAAACGTTTTCATAACATGATCACAAAACATTTTAATTTTTTTAATTTGTTTATGAAAAATATACAATCAGGTATCAGTTTCAGAAATACATAATTGCTCATTTTCCCACGTACTGAAGTGGGTAACATGGACCAAAAGAATTCTAAATTGTAATCACCTTTATGTTGTAGTTAAAACATGCAGGATTGGGACTTCCCTGCTGGCAAAGTGGTTAAGAATCTGCCTGCCAATGCAGGGGACACGGGTTCGAGCCCTGGTCCAGGAAGATCCCACGTGCCGCGGAGCAACTAAGCTCGTGCGCCACAACTACTGAGCCTGTGCTCTAAAGCCCGTGAACCACAACTACTGAAGCCCACGTACCACAACTACTGAAGCCTGCTCGCCTAAGACCCCATGCTCCGCAACTAGAGAAGCCACCGCTATGAGAAGCCCGTGCACCGCAAACAAGAGTAGCCCCGCTCGCCGCAACTAGAGGAAGCCTGCGTGCAGCAACAAAGATCCAATGCAGCCAAAAAAATTTTTTTAATAAATAAATACATATCATTAAAAAAAAACATACAGGATCCATCAAATTCTACTAATCTGCATTTTAGAGACCAGCATATGAATTAGGCCTTATTTGACCAGAAAGTGAGAGGGAAAAATGACACCCTGTCAGCCAGAATCCACACTATCAGGCTCACCAAGCCTTCATCTGCAGTGACGCCCAGAATGAATGCACAGAGGTGAGGCTGAGCTGGGAGCTCTGGGTGACTGGGGAGGAAGGCAAAGACTGGGCATGTAGTCAGTCTGGAGGAGGCTGAGGGCTGCTGAAGGCCATGAGTATGTCTGGCTGAAGTGACTGGGACACAGCTGTCCACAGGCTGACTGGAGGCCTCACTGGGCCACAGGAGTCCAAGGGAGGAAGTGGGGCAGGAGCAGACAGAAGCAGAAGGGTCACAGGCAGCACAAAAAATTACACAAGATTTTTGCACACATGAGACAAAGAGCTGGGGAACTTAGTGGGAGTAGCCAGGGTAAAATAAGTTGAAAGTAATAAAGAAAAAATGTTTTGGCTCTTTAAAAACAATCCTTAACTGTGTAATCTAATATGAATGTGAGAAATTTGTGTGTTTTATCATTTGTATCATTTTAAATGATGGTGAATATAATTTTTATTTTAATTTGGTGTATTAGGGCTAAGGATGGTTCCTGGGTATTTATTTTCCATTTGTCACGGTTGAGAACTGTAAAGCACTAAGAACAGAGGGGTCTGAATAAAAATTATTCATGTGGGGGCTTCCCTGGTGGCACAGTGGTTGAGAGTCCACCTGCCGATGCAGGGGACACGGGTTCGTGCCCCGGTCCGGGAAGATCCCACATGCCGCGGAGCGGCTGGGCCCATGAGCCATGGCCGCTGAGCCCACGCGTCCGGAGCCTGTGCTCTGCAACGGGAGAGGCCACGACAGTGAGAGGCCCAAGTACCGCAAAAAAAAAAAAAAAAAAAAATTATTCATGTGAGTTGATGCACTAAAATCTGGATGGCGTGTATATGAATAAAATACTTTTTTAAAAAGACATATTTGAAGCCACATACTAAAAACCAGTTCTTTGGGCTCTATAAGCCTTGTTAAAGAATAAAACTTACTAAATTTTTTAAATAAGTAATACATTCACACAGTTAAAAAAATATGAAAAGTTATACAGTGTAAAGACTCTCATACCACCATCGCATCCAGCCAATTCTTACACAAGCACAGAGTATAACCACTTTTATTAGCTACTTTTTACTTTTTTCTTTCCTTCAGGAATAGCTGGTCCCAGAATGCCCAGTCACTGTTGTCAAGATTAGAGCTACTCCCAACTGACCCCACAGATGGATGGGACACAAAAGCCAAATGTCAGCATGTCAGGGGGAGTCTAAGGCAGCAGGACAAGCACGTGGTTCCTGCCTGTTACCCCTGCTGGACCCACTGAGTGAGATGCTGTTCCCCCTTTCTCTGTCTAGACAATTCCACCCCCTTTTCCATGTCAGCAGTACCTTGGTGCCCATAACAGTGAGAAATTGTAACCCTTGACACTCATCTGGGCTCTATGTTCTTCCCCCTTGGGTCTTGGGTGCACAAGAGGCATTGTACACTTGCCTTCAGAGCCTGGCTTCTCTGGGTGGGTTTTCTCTCACGTAAAGGAAAAACAATCTTCTCTGAGCGGGTTTTCTCTCACGTAAAGGAAAAACAATCTTCTCTGAGCTCCACCCTGGAACAGTAAAAACACTTGATCGTCTCATATAACTGGGTAGACAAGTAGCAAAAAGGTAGGCTTTCTGACTTTCAAGATACCAAAAAGAAGTAAAAAAAAATAGGTGGAAATAATTGGCGATAGAAAATAAAAGCATCTCTCAGCCTCCCTACACAACATTGAATGAGTCAATGTTAAGAAACCACAGATTGCAAAACGAGAGCGTTCTTTCCTTGGCACAGACATGGCAGCAGGAGACGCCCCCAGGCTCCCTTAACTTCACTCTGGCTGACGTCACCAGCTGTCTAGCTGCCCTTGCTCCAAACCGTTCTGCACAGAGCTGCCGGGATAATCTTTCTCAACATCTGTAACCACCCACCCTCCCTGGCTAAATGAGTAGCATCCAACAGGACAGTGTCTTCTTCCAAAAAGGATGGTGCTAACATTGGCATAGTGGTCATCTGTCACTTTTATCTGACTGTGGTCTTTTCCTTTGAGAAGTTACCTGTCCTCCACTCCATGTGTTCCAGGAGGGCTGTGGGAAAGGCACAGAATAAGCCAGATCAGAGTTTCTCTGATGAGAGTCAAGACTCTTGAGTGAGGTACACAAGGTTAAAAGGTCACTGGAGCAGATTGCCTGGATGGCCGGGCCAGGCATGGAGAGTACATGAGCTCTGCAGCTGAGATCCTCAGAGGTGCCCCTGTTCCTACACAACTGAAGCCTGGTTTCTTCAGCTCAGCACTCAGTTCTGTGAGCTACAGAGTATCTTTCCAATTGTATTACTCTTCTTAAAAAAAAATAAATAAAAGGAATCCCTTGGCGATCTAGTGGTTAGGACTCGGCGTTTTCCCTGAGCGGGTTCAATCTCTGATCAGGGAACTAAGACCCCACAAGTCGCATGGCACAGCCAAAAAAAAAAAAAAAAAGATTACTTTCCTAGGGCTGTTGTAGCAAATGACCACAAACTGAATGGCTTAACTATTTATTTCCTCACAGTTCTGGAAGCTAGAAGTCTGAAATCAAGGTGTTGGCAAGGCCATGGGTTCTAGTGAAGAATCCCTCCTTGCCTCTTCTGGAGGCTCTTGGTCTTCCTTGGCTTGTAGCTGCATCACTCCAGTCTCTTCCTCCATCATCATATGGCCTTCTTCCCTGTGTGTCTGTGTCCAGCTCTCTCTCTCTTTCTCTTATTAAAACAGCAATCATTGGATTTGGGACAACCCTAATCCAGTATGACCTCTAATGTTAACTAATTACATTTGCAAAGACCCTATTTCCAAACAGAGTCACATTCTGAGGTTCCAGGTAGACATGAATTTGGGGTGACACTATTCAACCCACCATGCCAATAAACCTTATTGCTGAGGCTAACAGATACAGTTTGGGGTGGATGTGACCTTTCCTCCTTTATGCCCTATTGTACCTGGTTCTTCTTTCTCTCCCACCAACTATTTGTCTACACGTGTATCCTCCCTTTCTAGACAATGGGTCCACTGTGGTGGCAGGGACTGTATTTTACTCATCCTTTACCACAGGGTCTATCTCAAACTGATACTTAACACATGTTTGACTAAGGAAGAGCAAACAAATATGCTCTATTCAAATAGAAAGTTTCGATAGTTGTGAAACCTATACTGTGTAACTCAGATATTCATGAGCCAGGAGATCTAAGGAAGGTAAAAATAAAGAAACTAGTTCCTTAACAGAGAAATCAGGCTACATTGTTATTGAATTTTAATCTGTTGGAGTCACTATTTATGTTACTTGCACATGTTAAAAATTTTTCCAAAACTTGGAAATAAGGGGAAAAAATACTGTGGGAGGTTTCAAAGTCATACTCCAGAACTAATAAACCCATTAATGAGTAATTTGATGCTCTAGGGATGCCCTGTCCAATATGGTGGCCATAAGCCACAAGTGGCTTATTTAGATTTTAATCTTAATTAATTAAATTAAATAATCAGTTCCCTAGTTATCCTAGCCACCTTTCAAGTACTCAATAGCCATGAGTGGCTGGTGGGTACAATATTGAACAGCATAGAGGAGACCATATTCGTCATCCCAGAAAGTTATATTGGACAGTACTGCTCTAGGGAAATGGAACTTTATGTATCTACTATTTATTGGGGTTCATCCTCTGAAAAGATATGTCTTGAGGTAGGCAGTCTCTAGAAGGTGGAAAAGGCAATGAAATGGGTTTGCCCCTAGAGGCTCCAGAAGGAACACAGCACTGCTGACACTTTGATTTTAGCCCAGTGTGACCCATTTTGGACATAAGACCTCCAAAACTGTAAGATAATAAACCTGTATTATTTTAAGCCACCAAGTGTGTGGTGATTTGTTACAGCAGCAATAGGAAACTAATACAGGTGTTAACGTGTAGAACATTGACAAACAGCAAATGATTTCTGTAGAGTGGAAAAGATAACCCCAAAGGATTCAGGAGTTTTTTTGCCCTGTAGGACATTTACCAGTTTTGTTTTGATTTTTGGTTTTGGTTTTTGTGTTGTTTTTTGTTTTGTTTTTGTTTGTTTGTTGTTTTGTTTTGTTTTGGTCTGTGTAATCTTATTCTGGCATTCTTTTCTTCCGTATCAGTTTCTCATATCTTCCTTTGAACTTGTGTTTTCATCTTGGCTCCCTCATTGACTATATCTTTGACCTTGTTCACTGTATGTTATATGAGTCATGGTTTAATATTTTTAAAGTTAGACACTGATACATGGCTAGCAAGGAAAAACAAACAGACACAGGACTCTGAGATTTTTCTGTATGTCAGAAGAGGCTACACAATTTATATAGTGATGAAATTGATGAACACAGTTCATTTACAATTTAAATGAATAAATTTCATATCCTACAACAAATATAATTTATTGACTAAATGTAACCAGTAGAAAATTACATTCCAGGGAGAAGATGCAAGGAACTTTGTCTTAACTTTGAACAAGCCCAATGTAATTAAGATTAAATGTATAACTAAGGAGGAACTTCTTCATTTTTTAGCAAATATTACAAGAGCAGAGCCTGTACCAATACAAGCAAGATCTTTTTCCACTTGTTCAATATCTTAGTTCCTTGTGCTTAAGAAATTGCTGACATATAAATGTTCTCCAAGGCTTATCCAAATCAGTATGTTGAAAATGCAAAGTACTTGATTTTTTCCTCCTCAGGCCTGTCAAACACCACTGTGACAATAGTTTATTTATATTTTTAACCAAAGACTAGATGAATCTAAGTTTAGGGGCTTAATATTTCAACATCCTATTCTCAAGTTGCTCACAATGTATAAACATTGAGGAGATACGATGTACATACAAACAAAACAACAGCAACAACAAAACCCTGTCCCCTCTCCTGCCCTGAGGCTCTTCTCCCCACTCCCTTAAGCACCTGGAAAAAGCAAGCGTGAACATATCAGAACTATGTAAAGAGCTTTTTCAAAATTTCCCTATCTGGCTGCCCACCCCTACCCTATCCTGATACACCACCCCAAAGTGGTATTGCCAGAATCTAGGTAGCTTAAAAATCTATAGGAGGAAGAAGAGAAGCAATTATACAAAACACATTGTAAGAGGTATATATTGCCCTAGTTAAAATAGAATCCTATGGGGTTTCACCTTCTAGCCCACCACACCTCCCTTCCCCCAAAGTGATCTTTCTAAAATGTTAACAGTCTGCTGGTTGCTTACTTTGATAATCTCCAGTGGTCTCCACAGTTGACCAGATTGTCACAAACTGATCTAAAGCAATTGGGCAATTGACAAATACAACAATCGACAGATTCTTTTAATAAATATTGGCTGACTCCACCGGTTAAGGGTTAGGTCAAGCATCTCACATGGCAGGTTCAGTTTGAGTGGGCACAACATGCTGATGGCAGAATCATCTAACCTTCTAGTTGGACAAGTGACAGCATCCTCTGGGAAGAAGGCACTCAGAACCAATAGTGCTCCCAGCACTGCCTGCTGGATCCCTCCACCTTCTTCAGATAAGGGTCATAGGGCCAGGTTATCCTTCTAGACAACCATGTTATCTTATTTCTATCATCCCCTATGCCAGTTAACAAAACCTTAAGATGGAGTTTTAGAAAATTATTTGAAATTTTTTTTAAATATAAATTTATTTATTTATTTATTTAAATTTATTTTTTATTTTTGGCTGCATTGGATCTTCATTGCTGTGCACAGGCTTTCTCTAGTTGCAGCGAACGGGGGCTACTCTTCATTGCGGTGCGCAGGCTTCTCACTGCGGTGGCTTCTCTTGTAGCGGAGCACGAGCTCTAGGCACGCGGGCTTCATTAGTTGTGGCTCAGGGGTTCTAGAGCGCAGGCTCAGTAGTTGTGGCGCATGGGCTTAGTTGCTCCATGGCATGTGGGATCTTCCTGGACAAGGGCTCGAACCCATGTCTCCTGCATTGGCAGGCGGATTCTTAACCACTGTGGCACCAGGGAAGCCCTGAAATGTTTAGGGAACCAGTTTTGAAGTGCAAATTCATGATCTGGATTCTTCAAATGTATATTTACTACACAAGTTGACTATATCTAGGGTATAGATAAAAGTTAATTTATGTTTAAATACATCATATAGTTTATACTAAATTTCTAAAGTATTTTAAAGTATTACTACACAGAAAATGGAACACAGATTAAGACCAAACTCTTTAGCATAGGCTCCTAGGTACTTCTCAATCCCCACCTCATTTCTCTCACCCTTCACCCTACATACACAGACACAGATACACACACACTCTACACTAGACACACCAAGCTGCTTCCTGCTCTTAGAATCTAGCAGCTATCATCACATTTCAGGCTTTTCCACGTGCTGCTTCTTGGCTCTATTTCTCCATCAAACCAACCTCCTCTCTTCCTCCAAGACCCACCTCAAATATCTCCTACTCAGGATTCTTTGGGAATCCCTTCCTTCCCAACGGTGGATTTGGTCACTCCCTCCTCCATATTTTTTTTTTTTTTTTTGCGGTACGCGGGCCTCTCACTGTTGTGGCCTCTCCCGTTGAGGAGCACAGGCTCCGGACGCGCAGGCTCAGCGGCCATGGCTCACGGGCCCAGCTGCTCCGCGGCATGTGGGATCTTCCCGGACCGGGGCACGAACCTGTGTCCCCTGCATCGGCAGGCGGACTCTCAACCACTGTGCCACCAGGAAAGCCCACATGTGTTCTCCATAGTGTTCTCCATAGTGGCTGTATCAATTTACATTCCCACCAACAGTGCAAAAGTGCTCCCTTTTCTCCACACTCTCTCCAGCATTTATTGTTTATAGATTTTTTGGTGATGGCCATTCTGGCCGGTGTCAGGTGATACCTCATTGTAGTTTTGATTTGCATTTCTCCAATGAAATTAGTGATGTTGAGCATCCTTTCATGTATTTGTTGGCAATGTGTATATCTTCTTTGGAGAAATGTCGATTTAGGTCTTCAGCCCATTTTTGGATTGGGCTGTTTGTTTTTTTGATATTGAGCTGCATGAGCTGCTTGTATATTTTGGAGATTAATCCTTTGTCAGTTGCTTCACTTGCAAATATTTTCTCCCATTCTGAGCGTTGTCTTTTTGTCTTGTTTATGGTTTCCTTTGCTGTGCAAAAGCTTTTAAGTTTCATTAGGTCCCTTTTGTTTATTTTTGTTTTTATTTCCATTTCTCTAGGATGTGGGTCAAAAAGGATCTTGCTGT
>NC_041215.1:104606818-104653303 GCF_002837175.3 Physeter macrocephalus
AGATTGCTTTGGGTAGTATAGTCATTTTCACAGTATTGATTCTTCCAATCCAAGAACATGGTATAACTCTCCATCTGTTTGTATCATCTTTAATTTCTTTCATCAGCATCTTACAGTTTTCTGCATACCAGACTTTTTTCTCCTTAGGTAGATTTATTCCTAGGTATTTTATTCTTTTTGCTGCAGTGGTAAATGGGAGTGTTTCCTTAATTTCTCTTTCAGATTTTTCATCATTAGTGTATAGGAATGCAAGAGATTTCTGTGCCTTAATTTTGGCTCTTAGACATTTTAAATTGCTTAATGGACCACTCAAGTTCTGGCAAATGGATTTCATACAACTTCCTTCATCTCATAGATATAAATATGTTTTTGTCACAGTCCATTTGTTTTCACACTGAACTGAAGCCTTCCCTTGAGACAGGCTACTGCCTCTTCTATGGCTAAAGTACTTTTGGAAAAATTTATCCCAACCTGGAGAATTCCTCTTGAACTTCATAGTGATTGAGGAACCATTTTGTTGGTCAGGTACTTCTTTTTTTTTTTGCCATGCCGCACAGCATGCGGGGTCTTAGTTCCCCGATGAGGGACCAAACCCGTGCCCCCTGCAGTGGAAGCTCAGAGTCTTAACCATTGGACTGCCAGGGAAGTCCCGCTGGTCAGATACTTCAACAAGTCAGCACTGTTTGGTTGGGTTTACAACACTTTTACTGTATTTACCACCCTCAATCCTCTGATTTAGTCAGACATACTAATAGCACTATTAAGACTCTATTGGCAAAATTTGTAGAGGCCCTCCAAATACCCTGGCCAAAAGCATTGAAGTTGGTCCTTCTAAATCTCAGAGCCATGCCTTCTGGAACTTATAAACTTTGAGAGAGTCGCAGGACACCCAGTGCAATTGGCTCTTGCCTCTTTTGATCCACAACTTATAAAAGGAGAGATACTCCAATATTGCAAAGGCCTAATTGCTTCTATCAAAAATAACCATGTTTTGGTAGGACAATCTTTTCACAGGTACTCTTGGAAGACAAAGACCTTAAGCATCACACCTTGAAACCTGGAGATTTTGTCTTTTGGAAAAGAAACCTCCAGAACACCTTGCTGGAGAGGGCCCTTTCAAGTACTACTAACCAACCCTTGTGCCACCAAACTCCAGGAAACAGACTCTTGGATTCATATGACACACTAAAGAAAGAACCAAACTCTGACTGGAACTGCAAATCACCTGGTGACCTGACAGTAAAGATTTTTCAGAATTGAAGCAGATGACATCTAATGAGACAGTTTTCCCAAGATACAGAGAAGGCCTGTTGGAAGTTTGTTGCTGAACCTTTGATAATGACATAATACTTCAGATAATCTCCAATCTCTATAATCTTGATAACATATGGACATTAAATAAAAAGTGCTTTGAGGGTTCTCCCTCGAATGTGACCTCAATAGGTTTCCAATCTGTGCACTTTCCCCCAGTATGAGACACTACACCCAGGAAAGATCCTTCCTGGCACTGACGATCAAAAAGCCATTGAAACTGGAAAACCTGACTCTTGATCAGCAGTGCTTTCAGAGAAAGATCTTGATCAAAAGGGGGAACCATAAAAAATTAATAAACGGAAACCTCAATTGAATAGAGTTGGGAGACCAGCAGGGGGAGCACTCATGGCCTGGGACAAGAGCAGAGCCCAATAAGAAAACTCTTTTTTCCTAATGACAACTCAGCCAGTGAAAAGCCATGGACTCTTTGTTTGCTATAGCCCTCCCCACTTCCTTTTCCCCTCTATAAAAGAGTTCTCCTTTCCCTGCTGTGCCAAGACTTGCATGTGTCTCACCATGGGTGCAGACCATTAATTGCAATTATCTGCTGATCCCAGATAAACCTATTTTTACTGGAGAAATAACTGGCAGTCTGTTTTAGGTCAAGAACACACATACATATATGCATACATACATATGTATTTATGAGTGTGTGTGTATATATGATACAGTATCTAAGCCAGGTTCATCAGGTGTTCTATAATCTTCTATTCAAAGCATAGGAGTATAAATACTTTTCCCAGATCATTTTCCAAGGGAGGCAATGTGCTTGTTGAAACAGGCCCTTGGCATCTTCCTAGCTACGGGAATAAAGACCTATTGTTACTTGTCCTTGAAAAAGAAGCATCTATTTCCACCACCAAAGTTAAAAGCAATATCAAGCTCACATGTTGCAACTAACACCTTTCATCTAAGTAGGTCAAAATTTTTAATCCAAAAGTACTATGGGGATATCACAGCAAAGGCAGAGTAAAGAGGTCAGCAAATCCTCTCTCCAAAAAAACTAGAAAACTGGGTAAAATTGTCCAAAACTACCATTTCAGGACTCTAGAAATCAACCAAAGGGCAACGACAAATTTAGAAGTTTATTCATGAAAAACTGCTAAACCTCAGATAAGAACAGGAATTCTGTGGCATTCCTCTCTGGAAGGAAAGAATAAAGATCAGAGTGGAAATTAATGAAATAAAACAAAAAATAGAGAAAAATCAATGAAACCAGAAGATTTTTGTTTCTTTGAAAACATCAACAAACTGATCAACCTTTAGCTATACTGACCAAGAAAAAAAAAGAGAAGACACAAATTTACCAAAATAGGACTGAAACAAGAGACCTCACTGCCAACGTTAAAGATATTAAAATGATTATAATAAAATATTATGAACAACTTCATGCCAACAAATTAGACAATTTAGATGAAATGACAAATTCCTAGAAAGACACAAATTACCAAAGTTGACTAATGAAGAAAGAGAAAATCTGAACAGATCTATAACAAGTAAAGGATTTGAACTATTAATTTAAAATATTCTCATAAAGGAAAGCCCCAGTCCATATAGCTTCACTGATGAATTCTATCAAATATTTTGAAAAGAAATACCAGTCCTATACAAATATTATAAAGAATGCCAGGAATGATTAATAAAATATGGTCATTCATGAAATAAATCTTAATTCAAAGTAGGGAAGCCAATCTGGCCTATCAATGACAAAAGTTCCAAAATACTTTTAATCATAAGACACTGTCTCAAGGACTTCCCTGGTGGCTCAGGGGCTAAGAATCTGCCTGCCAATGCAGGGGGCATGGGTTCGAGCACTGGTCCGGGAAGATCCCACATGCCAAAGAGCAACTAAGCCTGTGCGCCACAACTACTGAGCCCGTGAGCCACAACTACTGAAGCCTGTGCACCTAGAGCCCTCGTTCTGCAACACGAGAAGCCGGCGCACCACAAGGAAGAGTAGCCCCCATTCGCCACGGTCCTTTGTGACCACCTAGAAGCGTGGGATAGGGAGGGTGGGAGGGAGACTGAAGAGGGATGAGATATGGGGATATATGTATATGTATAGCTGATTCACTTTGTTATAAAGCAGAAACTAATACATCATTGTAGAGCAATTATACTCCAATAAAGACGTTAAAAAAAAATGAGCCAGCAAATACAAAGGACTATGCAGAGGTAACCAGGAGAGTTGGAGTGAAGTAACACCCTAAAATGCTCAAGATTGAAAGAATCACTGGATTTGGCAATAATTCTGGGAAAGAACTCTGAGAAAGTAATTTTCCATGAAGTTGGGAGGAGCATGGGGCAAAGATCAGATTTTTAAGGAAAAATAAATCAACTAAAACAAACTAATTTACCAAATGTTTGATAAGGAGGAGAAGCAGGGTCTAAGAAAGGTGATTTTAGGAACAAACCCTGTTTTTAGGGTTTCTCTGGTAGTAGGAGAGTAAGGAAGCAGATGGAGAGGCAAACAACTAAGGTACAAACGGAATAAAAATATGAGACTAGATCCTGGAGACACTGTGCCTCGCTATTTGTACAGGTTTATAACGTCCACAGTGCTTTTCGCACTTTTCGTCCCCCAGCTCTCTGATGATACATCCTCTAATTCAGTGATTCACACATGAGGTGCCTAGACTGGCAGTATCAAGCATCATAGGGACCTTGTTAGAAATGCACATTCTTGGGTCCCACACCAGATCTACCTAATTCAGGCGAAGCTCAGCAAGGTGTTTTAACAAGTCCTCCAGAGGATTCTGATGGTCTCCAAGTTCCCACAACCATCATTCTCAGGATGGAACTACCAAGACCACTGCAAGGATGGCGGCCGCAGTCGGAGGGCCGAACTTCCTTCCGACCCCTATCTGGATTTTCCTTGCTCCTAAGAGGGGCAGTGCACAACTGCACCCAGCCAGCACCGCAGAGCAATGTTGCCCCGCTTCGGACTTAGCCTGAGCAAGTGCTGCCAAGCCCAGCAGGAGTAGAGACCATGTATGGACCCCTTAGCAAACTCGGGCTACGCCCACGAAGGGCCCGGGCGCCCCCAGCCCTCGGACTTCGACTTCCGGCGCTAGTGGGGCGTGGGGGGTGGGGGGACTCGGTGGGGAAGGGACTCAGGCCGGACGTGTCCAACTTCCTCGACACTGGCAGGGGTGGGGGGGATATTCGTTCTCCTAACCCCTCCAGGGGCTAACTAAGAGGCCGGAGGACACGGCGATGGAGGAAAGATGGGCTAGTCTAGGCTAAGTGTCCGGGAAATCTGGAATCCAATAGAGGAATAAAGAGCCTTTGAAAATCCTCTTCGCTTCCTTTTCCTCCTTTCCTACCCCACGCCCCGAAGCCGCCATCAGGGAGGGGCGGGCGGAGCACCAGAGGAAGAAATCTCGCGATAGGAGACCAGCCGGGGCGGGGGTGGCACCTCTTCCCTCCTCCTCCCCTCCTTTCGTTAGTTCCGGTCGCAGAGGAGACACCGCCGCAGTTGCCGCCACCTCCGGGATTTCTGGCTCTTTTCTCTTCGCCTTAAATTCGGTGAGGCGCGGGGCCCGCTCGTCTCGGCCCGAGGTTGCGGCCCGTAGTCGCTGGGTAGAAGATGAGGGAGGCGGCAGGTCCTGTGCGGCCCGGTTTGGATGGGCCCGGGCGGAGGCCGCCGCATGAGGCCGGATCAGATCCGGCGCCGGGATTCAGAGGTCGGGGCCGCTGCTTCAGCAGGGAGGCCGAGGGGCGGGTACCCGGGCCGGAACGTGGGGCCCGAGTGTGCCCCGTGGCGCCACAGGCGGAGGCAGTGGGCTGGGCAGGTCCCCCTGCGGCCCTGCCCGGCCTGGGTAACAAAGCGGCCGCGGCCTCTGTTGGGTGATGTACGCGTGGGGGGTTTCGGCGGGCGGGGCGGAGGAGCCGCCACCACCACTGCGGCCGCGGCCGCCTCCGCCGCCGCTGCTGCTTTCGCGGGAGGAGGGCGGATGTACGGGGCGGCTGGGCCCCAGCCGCGAAGCGCCTCGGCGCCTGTGGTCCGTTCGCTGCAGCGGCCGCCACCGCCAACAACGGGGTCAGTAGAGAGGGGGCTGAGGGCGAGGAGCAGCCCTTCCGGCTCCCCGCCGTGCCCAAGGGGGTCCTGGGCGGGAGGCACGGGAAGGGTTGGATGGGGAGACAACGTGCCCAGGGAGGCGGCTTGTATTGTAAGGTACGGGGCGGAGGAGGCTAGGCCGGCTCTCAGCTCCTTTCTCAGGCTGGAGTGGTGGAAGCGGACGCTGCGGTCACGGGCACGACTTCAGAGTAGGGTAGTGCTCCTCATAACCAGGCCCCTCGATGAAGGAATTCGCCCTCTGATAGGCGTCTTTAAATTGACATGCATATTTTGGATACCTCCTGACTGTGGTGGTCATCTCTCTTAGTTCTCTGTGGTTCTCAGAGTGGTGGAAGATGTAGGCGAATTTAAAGAGGAAGAGACTAAACTCTGTTTATGGTGGGTGATTTGCCACTAGTCGCTGTGGCGCTGAAAAGTCATTTAAAAGTGTGCTTCATGTTTCATCTTTGAAGGGTTTTGTGTAGGGAGAAATGCAGGTTTTGAACTTAAGTTTAATTCAAGCAAAGGTAATTCTGTGTGCCTGCCCCAGGTCTCTTGCTAGGCTGGAAGTGTATGTTCTATGTGGTTTACATGTGACTAGGCCAGGGTTTGATGCTTTGTTTTTAAAATGGATGTTATGGCACTGATATTTTTAAGGCCTTATTTTTACTTCCCTAGGGTGTCTTTTATGAATAATCAAAAGCAGCAAAAGCCAACGCTATCAGGCCAGCGTTTTAAAACCAGAAAAAGAGGTAAATATTTATATTTTAATAATGTCTCTCTTCAGACCTCCAAAGTAACTTATGTCTTGGTTCCTCTGGCAAGCTGTTGCTTAGCATTAAAACCTAAAGAGAAAGTACCGAAAGGAACTTGAATTTCTAGTTGACTGCCATTTCAGATATACCCTTAATATTTGTACTATCTTTAAGACTTTTGGTATCAACATATATGTATCTAAGCAGGCTAGTGAATGATGTTTTTGTTGTGCAGATAAAGCGCCTCTAAAAAAAGAAAGTATGGGCTGCATTTTCACTCGCTAAATTTCATTTAAGGAAACTTTTGCTTGAGGGAAAAGGTTAATTTATAAAAGGAGAGCTCCTAATGTGACTAGTTTCACCCAAACTTTGTGAACATTTGTGGGAGAAAAATCAGACTTTAACCCATGGAAGTTAATTATGGAACAGAGTTCACATTGCATTGTCTTTTGAAACTATTCCCTCACAGACTTAGTAAGAAAACTACGAGAATTATATTAACTACTTCTGTGTATTATCAGGTACTGCGATGAACATTGAATTCTGTAGCAAGGCACTGCACTAGTGACACACAGTTAAATGAGATGTGGTCTCAGGTATATTTTGTATTGGGTTTAATATTTTACCCCTACACTTTTCAGTGTTGTTGCTCAAAAGCACATACTGACCTTATTTTACAGGAAACTTTTAGGAAATAGAGAAGTGGGTAGGCTACTCGTTATAAATTGTGTTTTTCTATCCTGAGTGGCAGACACTTTGAAATATATATCACAGAATCTTTTATGATCTCTGATTGTAGCCTGCCCCCTTACAGCAGGGAGACCAAGGAGTAATCGGATTCTAGTCTTTGCAGATACATTTAGATTTAAGCCAGTAAATTTTCTCAAGAGGAGGCATAGAAGTTGGGAACCAGAGCAATTCTGCACTAATGGAAAACTGTATCCTCAAGTTATGTGGATTACTGATACCGCCTTTGTGTAAATATAGTATCAAATAATTTTATTATTGTTGTTAGTACCAGGAAGAGATGTCACTTCCCCACTTCCAGACTGAGATCACTCATGGCCTCCTAGTTCTTGATGATTGGGTCCTGGGTATGGTGAACAACCATCCCAATTTGCGTGGGACTGAATAGAGTTCCAGGACACAGATCCTTTCAGTGCTAAAAACAAGAAAGTCCCAGGCAAACAGGGAAGAGTTGGTCACCCTAGTGCTGTGTAGAAATTAAGATATAATCTAACCTAGATAGGGAAATCAAACCCTACCCTGGAGTGTGTGATAGTAGCACAGTAAAGGCTAGGTATGTACCCAAGGCACTTTTTAGAGTGCTTTTTATTTTATTTATGTCATTTAATATTCACAACAACTTTATGAGATAGGTCCTACTCTTAATCACCATTTTACCATAGGGAAATTCAGACATGAAGAATGGGGCCAATTGCTCAAATTCAGACAGTTAAGCGGTGATCTCGATTTGAATCAGGCAGTTTGAATCCAGAGCCCTTACTCATAACTGCTACATGACATGTATTGGATACTCACTAAATGTGCTTTCTAAAGATTACCTTAATAAGTATTAAACGAGTGATTTTTTTTTTTTTTTTTAAGCAGAAAGTGTTATGGGCACTTTTAAAGAAAATCAGGAGCTCCCTTTCACTCAGGAATGAAGTTTACCTGAGGTATAGAAGATATCCTAAATTTCAGAAAAGCTCAGAGGCAATGGAAGAGCTTTCCAGGTGGAAATTGTAACCTGGCAGTAGGAACACCAGCTCATTTAGTTCACTTAGGAGACTTGTGTGAAAAAATAGTGGTAGAAAAGCCACACCCTTCTTATGATAGGCAGTCCTGCCTTGCACTTGTAGAGGTGCAACTTGCAAAGCACGTGTGTTTAGTCTCCTGTTGTGTTTACTTGTGTTGCAGGTCTTGGGTAATCTAGGTAGTGTTTGTTTTTTCCAGCTATTGAAATAAATGAAATTGTGATGAATGTGGTTAACTTATTCAGTAGTTATAGCTTCATAAGGTTGTGGTTTCATAGTATTTTAGTAAGCCTTTTAAAACTAAATGTTTTGGGGTTTTCCCCCAGATGAAAAAGAGAGGTTTGACCCTACTCAGTTTCAAGACTGCATTATTCAAGGCTTAACTGAAACTGGTACTGATTTGGAAGCAGTAGCAAAGTTTCTTGATGCTTCTGGAGCAAAACTTGATTACCGCCGATATGCAGAAACACTCTTTGACATTCTGGTGGCCGGTGGAATGCTGGGTAAGTGTCTGGGTCTTGTGGGAAGTGTGTTGTATGGGGATTATGTAGAATCCAGAATATGAACTATTTGACAGACCTATCAAATCAGGGTGGCTTTTTTTTTTTAACCCCCTTATGATTTTCCCATTTTTTTCTTCTCAAATTATAGTAAATTTGCCAATTGCCTTGCTCTCTCTAGCTTTATATATATATATATATATATATATATATATATTTTTTAAGAAGATGTTGTGGGTAGGAGTTTTTATTAATTTTATTTATTTATTTTTGCTGTGTCGGGTCTTCGTTTCTGTGCGAGGGCTTTCTCTAGTTGTGGCAAGTGGGGGCCACTCTTCATCGCGGTGTGCGGGCCTCTCACTATCGCAGCCTCTCTTGTTGCAGAGCACAGGCTCCAGACGCGCAGGCTCAGTAGTTGTGGCTCACGGGCCTAGTTGCTCTGCGGCATGTGGGAACTTCCCAGACCAGGGCTCGAACCCGTGTCCCCTGCATTAGCAGGCAGATTCTCAACCACTGTGCCACCAGGGAAGCCCTAGCTTTATATTTGAAATCCATTACAGAACCATAACATTTGGGGAAGACTTGTCTGACATATAAGTCCCAACAATGTCTTCCATCAGTGATTTTTCCAACTTGTGTTTGTACACTCTCAGTTAATGAAGAAATCCCTATCTCTTTTTCCGTCTTACCAAATACTTTAGAAATTTAACCCTCGTATCCGAGGGTTCTGCAACCATGGATTCAGCAAACTGTGGATCAAAAATATTCCCCGGAGTGGTGGTGGGGGATTGTCCAGAATGTTCCAAAAAGCAAAACTTGCATTTCCCATACTCCAGTAACTATGTAGCATTTACATCGTATTCTGTTTTATAAGTAAGCTAGAGACTGTTTAAAGTATACATAAGCATATGTGTAGGTTATATGTAAGTACTATGCCCTTTCATATAAAGGACTTGAGCATCTGCAGATTCTGGTATCCACCACAGTCCTGGAACCAATTCAGGACAGCTCTGTACTTGAAGACTCTAATCCTGCACTCTTCTATGTATTAGCCACTTGTGGTTATCAATCACTTAGAATGTGGCTAGTACAAATTCAGAGGTACTGAAAATGTAAAATACACAGTGGATTTTAAAGACAATGCTAAAAAGAATGTAAGATATCTCTAATACTTTGAATACTGAAGTGTTAAAATCAATATTTTTGATGTGTTGGGTTAAAGTATATCAAAATAATTTCCCCGTTTATTTATTTATTTATTTTTGGCTGCGTTGGGCCTTCGTTGCAGTGCACGGGCTTTCTCTAGTTGCGGCGAGCAGGGGCTACTCTTCGTTGTGGTGCGCAAGCTTCTTATTGCAGTGGCTTCTCTTGTTGCAGAGCACGGGCTCTAGGCGCGTGGGCTTCAGTAGTTGTGGCTCAGGGGCTCAGTAGTTGCGGCTTGCGGGCTCTAGAGTGCAGGCTCAGTAGTTGTGGCACATGGGCTTAGTTGGTCCGTGGCATGTGGGATCTTCCCGGCCAAGGCTTGAACCCATGTCCCCTGCATTGGCAGGCAGATTCTTAACCACTGCGCCACCGGGGAAGCCCCTCACCTTTTATTTTTAATATGGCTACTAGAAGATTCGAAGTTACATTATGTGCTCACATTATATTTCTACCCATAGCCCTGCTGATTTACTCCTGCCTCCACCCTCAATGGCTCAGACTATCTTAATAGAATGTGCTACTTAGTTATATATTTTTAAAGGATACTGGTAATTTCATTTCCACGGCTCTTTAAAGTATTCCAAAATGTTTTCACAGTAACAGTGTATTGAACCTCGGCCAAGCTGATAGAATCAGAGCTCTATTTGTATACATGCAGGATGGAGGCTTAGAGAGGCTTCAGTAGCTTGCATGTGATCAAACAATTGCTCAGTGGTGGAACGGGAACTTAAATGTTCATATGTTCTAATGCCTAGTCAGATGAGTATCTCTTTTATTGTAGTATCATTTGTAGTAAGAAATGGGAAACATACCTATTTTCTATTCATAATACTGCTATCAATAAGCCGCTTTTAAAAGTTCTTTTTAAAGGATCATTTTTAATAAGGAGGTTTTCAAACATATCCTGGAGAGAATAGTGTAATAAACTAACGATCTGCTACCCAACTTCAGCAATTTTTAACGATCTTACTTCATCTATTACCCCACCGACTTCATCTCCCCTCCCCTGTATTTTAAAGTGTACATCAGACATCATTTTATCCATAAATACTTACAAATGTATCTAAAAGATAAAGTCTCTAACTTGCGGGTTTTTATAGCCCAGCCTCTTTGGAAGTTTGTGAAAGGTTTTCTGTATGGAAAGTCAGAACCAACTCTGAACATCTCCACTTGAGTGATAGATTTGGCACTGCTGAATTAGTGCAGTGAGTGAGTTTCATTGGGTTGCTGAAGAGGGTTATTTTATTTATTCCAGTAAATTGTTTTCACTTTGTTCACACGTATTGAACCAACCAGCCATGTTCCTACTGAGAAATTGACTTTGCTTTCAAATCATCTCAGAATTTTTATCAGTTTATTTTATAATGAGAATCCTTACAGAAAATAAGATTGACTAGTATATACAGATGTTGAACTATAATGTTGTACACCTGAAACATAAAAAAGTTAAGTTAAAGTTTAAAAGAAAGTAAGATTGAAATAATTACTAATTTTAAATGAAGATCATTGCAAATTTTTTGTAAAATATACCTTAGCCCCAGGTGGTACACTGGCAGATGACATGATGCGTACAGATGTCTGTGTGTTCGCAGCACAAGAAGACCTAGAGACCATGCAAGCATTTGCTCAGGTAAATTAAACTTTACATAATTATTTCAGTTAGCTGTTATCCATCTAACTAATGTTTAAGGAATAGTCTGCTTTTAAGAGATTGCTGGTAGCAGGTTGAAAGAATCTGAGCTGAATGTTTAGAGGTGTTCTGGGCGTGCAATATGATGGTTTAGGAACTTAAAAATGTGCTGAGGAAAACAAAATAGAAAAAAATTGAATCAGCTCTCCTTTTCCTATTTGTCCCTCTAAATCCATTTTTTAGGGGAAAAAGTCAAGCTGAAAAAGGAAAATCAGTTCCCTGTAGTGATTTTCATCACTAAATTATTCTGCATGTAGCTTTCTAAGGTGAATGAGTTATAGGCAGATTAGCTTCTTTACCAGTCAAAATCTCATTTGAAAGTTGCATCCATAGTCATGGTTGTGTTACTGTAAGCAAAGAATTAAAATGCGTCTAACCTAGGGATTGTTGTCTATGTCATTAGGAAAGTAGAACTATATTTTATGATCCTTTTCTGTTAATATCCTACAAATGGGTAAATGACTTGTATTTGAGCAATAATTAGTCCATGCTTTGATATTTGGCAATAAAATCTATTGCAGGGTGGCGGTTAAAGTGTTAACAGTATTGGTATATTGTAGGATTTGGGAATTGACAGACTTCCCAAGCTGGTTGAAACATCTGATGAAAGGTTCACTTCTCTGCTATTCTGGAGATACTGTGGAGAGGTCTTAGCTGCCCTGACTTAGATCTTTTGGGAATCTGACATTTTTACGTATGAGGTTATCATTCAGTTCCTTTACTGTTCTTACAGGTTTTTAACAAGTTAATCAGGCGCTACAAATACCTGGAGAAAGGTTTTGAAGATGAAGTTAAAAAGGTATGAGCAGCAGTATGCTTTGTGGAAAACAAAAGGTTGGGGTCAGAGAAGGGAATGTTAAATCCTAATTCTGCCACGGATTTGAGATAATTTTAGATATTTAGGTAGGCTGTCTTTGAAATGAAGTTTGGGGGTATATCATTTTGTAATTTGCTGTACACTGTTTCTTAGCTCTACATCCAAACAAGTGGCAAAGGGGTTAAAATCCAAGTGGGGTTTGTTTAGAGGACAGAGAGTAGCAGATCAGAGCTAAACACATTGACAAAGAGAAATTTAACATACTTGCTCTCTGAGTCTTAGATATTCTACATATAGGTGCACAGAAAATTTGGTAAGGTTAATAGTAACACTTAATGAATATGAGACACTGTCTTAATTATTAACTCATTTAATATTCTCAAAAGCCCTGTGAAACAAGTCTTATTATCCACATTTACATATGAGAAGACTGATACAGAGGTTTAAGTATCTTTTTTTTTTTTTTTTTTTTTTTTTTTTTTTGTGGTACGCGGGCCTCTCACTGTTGTGGCCTCTCCCATTGCGGAGCACAGGCTCCGGACGCGTGGGCTCAGCGGCCATGGCTCACGGGCCCAGCCGCTCCACGGCATGTGGGATCTTCCCGGACCGGGCACGAACCCGTGTTCCCTGGAGGTTAAGTATCTTGCCCAAGGTCACTCAGCTAGTGAGTATTATAACCAAGATATAAACTTGGATGGTTAGGCCCCAGAGCCCACAATTTTAACCAATATAATATGCTTTACTGCTTCTATTTATATAATGCATTTGCTCTTTTAACCCTTAACTATTTACTTTTATAGCTGCTGCTGTTCTTAAAGGGTTTTTCAGAGTCGGAGAGGAACAAGCTGGCTATGTTGACTGGTGTTCTTCTGGCTAATGGAACACTTAACGCATCCATTCTTAATAGCCTTTATAATGAGAATTTGGTTAAAGAAGGTAATCAACCTTTAGTAAAGGATGATCTTTAGTTGGCTGAGGGTGGGGTAGATAAGAGCCTTAAAGATGAACTGATAGGAAAGTTAAGATATAGTTTATGTAGATTTGACTTGTGTGATAGTCTTAGTTTTTTTAACTAGTATCCTTAAATTGGTTCATTTCAACTCATTAGTTATTTAATGTATACCTTTGGCATTTAGGCTTAACGAATTTCTACAGACATACAGCAAATATCCAGGGTCTAGACAAAATGTGATTGATTGTAAAGTAAAAATAGAAATGCTGTGGAAACCCAGAGAGAGGTTAATCCCAACTGGGAAACTTGGGAACATCTTGAGTACAGAAAAAGGGGAAAATGGCAAGCTGAAAAAGAAAATAAGTTCCCTTTTGTGATTTCCATAGTTAAATTATTCTGTACAGTAATTTAAAAGCTAACTTTTTTTTTTATTGCTTAGAGTACTGAGTTACTTAACATGCCTTATTTTTATTCTCACAACAACCCTGTCAAGTGTAAGAATTGTTACTCTCATTTTACACATCAGAAAACAGTTTAACTTGACTAACAGTACACAACTGGCAAATGGTAGAGTAGAGAAATTGGAGTAGAATGGTAAGCAGTGGCAGAGGGAAGTTCAGGGGTAAGCTTGGGGATAAAGTGAATAATCCTGTGTGGTGGAACCTCAGAGGGAGGAAATGGGAGATAGTCATTGAAATCCAGGAAGGTACTTCTGTTAAGTAAGCTCTGTTTTTCTACAGGGGTTTCAGCAGCTTTTGCTGTAAAGCTCTTTAAATCATGGATAAATGAAAAAGATATCAACGCAGTAGCTGCAAGTCTTCGGAAAGTGAGCATGGATAACAGACTGATGGTTTGTAACTTTTCATTCTTCACAGTCTTGAAAGCTTAATAGGCAACTTTCCCATTTTTAATCTGTGAAAAGAGGAAAAGTGTTTTTCTTTATCTGATTTGAAGACCATTTAACCAGATTAAATTCTCCTTTCAGGAACTTTTTCCTGCCAATAAACAAAGCGTTGAACACTTCACAAAGTATTTTACTGAGGCAGGCTTGAAAGAGCTTTCAGAGTATGTTCGGAATCAGCAAACCATAGGAGCTCGTAAGGAACTCCAGAAAGAACTTCAAGAACAGATGTCCCGTGGTGATCCATTTAAGGATGTGAGATATTCTTACTTAAACTATCTTTATATGGCCAAGTTTCTGGCAAAGAAAATTTTTACTCATTTCAGAAACTTTAAAGTATTTCACCAGTGAGTTTTAATAATAGCTGTAGAATGTTATGCTGGGGCTTTGCCTTAATCTTTTTCATATTCATTGCCTTATGGGTACCCAGAAATCATAACACTTGGGGATTTTTGGAAGGTGCAAGCCAATAGACAGACCTTCTGTTTCCATCTTGGTCTTTTCCTAGGTAGTTTGCCTATGTGTAATACAGGGTTTGAACTAGAAGTCCATACCTTCTCGTTCTAAAAGTTCTGTGATTATATATGGTCTCCTGGTCATTGCTAGTGGCATGGAAAGGTGTTTATGCTTTTGTGAAAGGTCTAAGTTTCATGTGTGTAGTATCTACATATCAAACTTATTTCTGTACTAAATTTGGATTCTTTTGCAGATAATTTTGTATGTCAAGGAGGAGATGAAAAAAAACAACATCCCAGAACCAGTTGTCATCGGAATAGTGTGGTCCAGTGTAATGAGCACCGTGGAATGGAACAAAAAAGAGGAGCTTGTAGCAGAGCAAGCCATCAAGCACTTGAAGGTATTAGAACTGTGCCTTGATAAAACATTATTCTTGTAAGTGGGGATAAGTGAACTGTCAGTGTACTTTTCTGAAAGGATTTATCACATCCTGTGCTTCCTGGGGATAAACCACCAGTAAGTAGACAAATAACATATTAACTATTGATGATAACCTTTTAAAAAGTCTGATTTGGGCTTTCTTTGGCTCACAGGTTAAAAACAAATACATATTTAAAAGTAGATTAAACCTGTAATTTGGTCTTTGCTTTTGAGAGAATATTGGAAAACAGGAGGATTCTTTTTTTTCCCTTTAAAATATTAACATTGTATTCACAATTATCTGGAATCCTTGGTGTAGTACTGCTTTTTTGATTTAAATGCTTAATTTTTCTGCTTTACTCTTTTTTTTTTAACTTCCACTAAATAGAATATAATTCACAGTGATTATAAAAGATGAGTTATGTTATGTCTTAGGAATTTATAATAGATGGTCATTGTACTAAATGACTAAATCTTTTCTCCCTTCCCTTTAAAAGCAATACAGCCCTCTACTTGCTGCCTTTACAACTCAAGGTCAGTCTGAGCTGACTCTGTTACTGAAGATTCAGGAGTATTGCTATGACAACATTCATTTCATGAAAGCCTTCCAGAAAATAGTGGTGCTTTTTTATAAAGGTAATTTAAATTTTGAATTTTGTGAATACATTTGACAAATATCCTAGAAAACTCAAAATAATTCTGAGTAGTTGTCTGAACATCAGCACCCTAAAATATTTTACTCTAATCACAGGACTGAGTTGTCTCTGATTTAATTAGTTCCTTTTGAGTGCATTATCTTTAAAACATCTCTAAAGCTTATTAACAAGTTAAAATCTAAAGCCTTCTTGATGAGGCCTCAAACTTTGCCTCCTATACTCCCCCAGTCCTCTTCCCCAGACAGATGATTTTGTTGGTTCCCATATTTTAAACTTAGAGGTCTACCTGCATCCCCAGGTTTTGTTTTGTTTTGTTTTTTTAAAGGATAGGGTGATGAACTCCAAGTACCCTGTGCTTCAGTGATTATCAACTTGTGGTTAGGTTTCTTTAAAGTATCTATACCTCCACTTCCTCCACTCAGATTGTTTGAAATAAATCTTAGAAATCTTCATTTAATTCTGGAAAAGTTAGTAATTAACTTTTAATTTTATCTATAAAACACAGGAACTTTTAAAATCACGGTACCGGGCTTCCCTGGTGGCGCAGTGGTTGAGAATCCGCCTGCCGATGCAGGGGACACTGGTTCGTGCCCCGCTCCGGGAAGATCCCACATGCCGCGGAGCGGCTGGGCCCGTGAGCCATGGCCGCTGGGCCTGCGCATCCGGAGCCTGTGCTCCGCAACAGGAGGGGCCACAACAGTGCGAGGCCCACGTACAGCAAAAAAATAAAAATCACAGTACCATTTCACACCTAAAAAAAAAAAAATTAAAGAGTTATCTATCAAATATCCCTGATCATTTATCACACGATTTCTCCACCTTGGTGCTACTATTTTGGGCCAGATAATTATTTTGTAGGTGACTGTCCTGTGCACTATAGAGTGTTTAACAGCATCCCTGGCATCAGCCCAATAGGTGCTAGTAGCACCTCTCCCCAATGTAACAACCAAGAATGTCTGTAAACATTGTCCAGTGTCCCCAAGGGATAAAACTGCCTTCAGTTGAAAGAGTCACTGGTTTAATAAGGTTGATTTCCTGTTTGTAGGTTCATACACTGGCCACAAGTTGATAAAAGGTTTCTTAATATAGTGTTCTCATTTCATCTTTTCTACTTTAAATTTTAATTCATTGAAGAAACCAGTTAAGAGAGAGTTCTGAATACAGATTTATTTTGTAAGCAACCAAAATATTTGCTTTTCAGTGAGATCTTTTTTGCCATGAAGGCATTTGCACCTTAGGGCAGGGGGTCCCCAACCCCCGGACTGCTACCGGTCTGCGGCCCATCAGGAGCCAGGCCGCACAGCGGGAGGTGAGCAGCGGGCGAGCCAGCGAAGCTTCATCTGCTGCCCCCGTCGCTGGCGTGACCGCCTGAACCATATCTTCCACCCCCACCCCCTATGGAAAAATCTGTCTTCCACGAAACCGGTCCCTGGTGCCAGAAAGGTTGAGGACCGCTGCCTTAGGGGGTTTCTAACTCTGCCTTAGTTAGAGAAGTACTATATGAAAACTCCACGAATGTAAAGGTTGCTCTCTTCTTTATAGCTGAAGTTCTGAGTGAAGAACCCATTCTGAAGTGGTATAAAGATGCACATGTTGCCAAGGGGAAAAGTGTCTTCCTTGAGCAAATGAAAAAGTTTGTAGAGTGGCTCAAAAATGCTGAAGAAGGTAAGTCTTTTCATTTGAGCAGTTTTTTGGTTTTTTTTTGGTAAAGCCTGAGAACTTAGTGTGACCAAGAGTATGTCCATCCATACATGTTGCCTTCTTTCATTCAGGTACCATTTTGTACCTGAATACAGATTTTTGTTCATTTATGACAGACCTGCAAAAACTTATTACTTTAAAGTAGGTGAGGAAAACTAGACTTCAGGTATTTTGATGGCTTGGCCATAATACTATCATTCTTAGGAAATAAGAAAATTTTGAGAATAGTTAATATTTATGAATTTTGAGGTTTACAAATGAATACATTTAATATCCCCCTCGTGAGTAGAGCATTATTAATAAAATTCCTTAAATAAAGCTATAAACAGAAGTTTTGCTTTCTGATACCATGTAATGCTTGACTGCACTTTTCCCCTTTTCTAGAATCTGAGTCTGAAGCTGAAGAAGGTGACTGAATTTGAAACAACACCCTCAGTAAAGCAAACAGGAATTGTAGATAAAATGTCATGTCTCATGTGTCCTGGTTCTTACATCTTCCTACCTCCCTATATCAAGCATGATATAAGGGCTTTCATGGCAAATTTTATTTTAACTGTTTCTATGGTTACTGGAAATGTTGGATTTAGTTTCTAAAACCATGTTTTAAGTAGCTACAGGAGCTATAGATTTGAATCTAATGTTGCATTAGTCTTTTATCTTGTACCTCCTGTATTTTCTACTGTAATAATGTAATTTAAGGCCTTCCACAATGAACAGTTCACTTTTTCCCTGGGTTTTCTATATAAACAGTTTTCAAGATATGATTTGGTTAAAAATAATTTGTTATAAAAATTCTGTTTGCAAATTAAACTGTAAAAGTATCCAGAGTCTCAGAAGGCAGTGATTTGTGTGATAATTTGGTATGCCCGAAGCCCTGCTCATCAATGAAAATCTCATATACAATAATTAGATTCATTAACATGAATCTTGAGTATTTGGACCACTGCTTGCATGTTGATATTTTCTTGCATTTTTAACCCCAGATGTACTTGAGCTCAATTGTTTGCTCTCTGATTTTCATTCCTTAAAATGAAGCCATGGAGAACAAACTTGAAAGTGAGGTGTTTGGGAAATTGTATGTGGCAGAGGTGGTGGGAAGAAAAAAGTTGAGCTTTTACCCATTGAGAAACCTGTGCATTCAGTTTGCTTCTTTCTAGACAAAACAAATGAATATTCTTTTCATACTGCCATTTTCAAGTATACCTTGGAAAAGCCTTGTCATTTAAAGTATTTTACAGTTGTCATACACTTAGATTGGTAAGAAAAGACTCATAAAACAGTATAAGTAAAGCAAATGACTGTACTAAACCCAGAAAATTGTTGAAAGAAAAGTGGTTAGCATGTTCTAATTGGGCTTCTAAATATAACTCATATTTCCTGTTGGCTTAGAGTATTTGTTGCAAAGAATGAAGTGCAGTGATAATGATTATCCTACTTGGTCATACTGGGCCAGCTTCATTCTCTTCACAGATTCATATATGACTCAAGCATCTGCCTATTTACCCCCAGTTGCCAATATTTTAAATTGCCATGAGCCAAATATCTCTTCTGTACAGTTGATCCATTTATTTTAACGGCTGCCTTTTAATTTCCATCTTAATTTTCTTGCTGCTACCCATCTTTATATGTAGTCATTAGAAAACAAAGTGTGGCCACACTTTTTGGTGGAAAGATTTCATGTTAAAAGTGAACATTTTGAAAGCTTTTTTGATTGGTGAAAGAAATGAGCTTGGAATAATGCCACCAGAGACTGAGTGGGAATTGCCCCTTTCAGAGGTGCCATTCTTAGGAGCTAAAAATTAGGTGTTTAAAAGTTTATCTTGAGGGAATAACGTGTAATATAGTTTGAAATAAAGGTATAATAACCTTATGAAGAAGAGCATTATAACTGATACCGTTGTGAAGGGGGTGAAATTGTTATGACTTTGATAAAGCTTTCATGTGCAGACAAAATGTATTCACTAGGTTTCTACGTAGTGATCTGCTTTTACTTTGTAATTTGTAGTCCTTAAAAGACTTTTTTTAAAAAATAAAGTCCATCCTTACACATAGGTTTATATAGGTTAATCTTTTTTAATTTTTAATTTTTTTGTAATTTCCATGTTAATGCCTACTGGTAACTGTATGTTATGCATTCAGACATCTCTACTATGTAAGCATTAAATAATTGCTCTTTTCATCCTTATGACCCCCAAACTGTAAACACCTACACAGAATTCTGATGTAGCAGAAACTACATTAACGTTTCTACAACCAAATCGTTGCATGTTACTGCAGTACGGAGTGCACCTTATTATATACTGTGTATAGTGAAAGTGTATAGTCTTCCAGAACTACATTATGATCTCTGATCACAGTTTTTTCCTTCATGGCAAAGTAGTGTTTACTTACTACAATATTACAGTAAATGGATAAAGTCACCTGTGACAGTATAGTGTAAAGAAAGGGAATGGTTTCTAAAAAGACTTCGCAGATTTTCATTTTGAATTTTAAGTGGCAATTTTGAATTTCAGCTGCCAGTGCCAACCTCAAACCTGTAATTCTTAGTATAGTTGTTAAGATTGTACTTGTAATTATGATCAGATAAATGTTAATTGATTTTCCTAACTTGGTGTCAGTTTCTAAGGATAAGTCTCCTCTTAGATGCCATAATTAAATGTGTTTAGAGCTGATGATAAATTTCTTAATCTTAATTATTCTGGGAGTATTGTCCTAGAGACATTATGTTCTTATGAAAATTCCAAATACCAAAAATGCCACAGGGTATTTTGACATAGCATAGTGATGGTGGGGAGAAGAAATGCATGTGACTGAGAGATTGACTTCTAATTCAGTGTTTCTTAAAGCTTTTTTTCATCAACCCTAGCCCCAAAGCCTTTTAAACTTTTTTTTTTTTTAATAGTGCCCCAGTGAATTTCTTTGGCCACGCCACACAGCTTGTGGGATCTCGGTTCCCCAACCAGGGATTGAACCCCGGCCCTTGGCAGTGAAAGCATGGAGTCCTAACCACTGTACTGCCAGGGAATTCCCCCCAATGAATTTTAATATCATAGATATGCTGTATATATATTATATCTGCTTTATACATGAAAAGAGTAAGGGGTTTTTTTGGTCCTACTTGGGGGTGACACCACCCCCATTTGAGAATGCAGATCCTAATATATCTTTTTTAAAAGGGGAGGGAACCTAGTGATAGACATTTGCATTGGCAGATGTATCTTTATGTGTGTCCAAATCTTGAAGCAGTATTTTTTTCTGCCAGGGTCACTAGAAAATAGAAGAACTTTGTTTTCTGCCAGTCACCATCTTACAACAGCTGTGCTTTATACCCTTCCCACCATAGGCATCAGACAGATCATTTCCCATTGGCTTTGGAGGTCTTGCCAGATTCTTACTTATAAATGTATCATACATAGAATCATTCAGGTTCCTTCTCATCTATAAAAATCAATTAAAATCCTAGGTGAATGATTTATTTTAATTAAAGTTGTTCGTTATAACACATTGATAAATGGCATTGAAATTTTACTGATGAGTTGACTGTCATATTCAAGTAGGCTGCTTGCAGGAACTGATAGAACTATTGGTTGATTTAAAATGTAACATAGATGCCAAAGTTCTAGTGTACATTATTACCTAGACTACTGAATTATCTTTGTAAAAATTTCCTCAGATGCTATTTACAGGTGCCGTGTAAAATAGGCTAATGTGCATTTCTATGAGAATTCTGGTAAACTGCCTTGCTATGATTTTTCATGTAAAGTATTAGTCCTCTAGTACTGATATAGGGTATGTCTATTCACCAGCCTACTGAAACCTAGTGGTTTGAAATATTATTAAGAAATAAGTTTTTAAGACTTATTTAAGTGGGATCTAGAAGATGTGATAAGTACTTTTGAGTTCAAAATAATGAATTTATAATTGCGTCTGTCTAAAAACTTGAATTGCAGTGGATTTGTACCTAAACACAATCTTATGCATAATTGTATGAAATGTGGTATGGATCAGGAAGGCTTCCAAACACCCTTTCCCTCCCCACTTTTTTTCCTTCTATTTAACTATGGGCTATTAGCAGCCATATCAAATCCATTCATTTTAATTTTCCAATGCACCTACGATCCTTTTATCCTTATTCTAAGATTATCATTTCACCTCTTAATGAATTGAAAAAATGGTGAGTATACTTTACAAATTCACTCTATCACTGTCAATTTAGTAACTCCTAATAACCTTAGTTAAAGTAAAAGCTCAACTGCTTGTGCCTACTACAGTGCCATAGAGGAGACGTGGCAACAAATCTGCTCAGTCCTTTGCTTTGTAGACTTTACGTAGAGGGACCAATATCTTATTAAACTATGATATGATTAGAATGGTTATGGTTGTATTACTGCAGGTCTGGGAACTATGCATTAAATGTGTGTAATGAATTTGGGGTGCTACAAAGTTATCAAATATAACTGAGCTGTTTCATTTCAGGGAATTTCCAGTCAGTGTAACCATTTTAAAATAGGATGAAAATAGTTTAAACCATTTTTTTAAGCTTGAAATCCTGAAGGCTGTGCTTCAAGTTGACTTAGAGGTAAACCTATTGGGGAAATAAGTGACCCACTTACAGACTGAAGCCTCTATTACTTCAGAAAGATGTTCTACATTTTCTGGCATCCTGAGAATAAAATACTATGTCTGTAAGTACACCTCATTTCCATTCTAGTTAGGACTAATGGATCCTCATGTGGCAAAAAGCCGAAGAATGGAGAAAACTGGGTAGCCGATAATCCAGATAGTTCTTGGCACTCTGAACAACCTCAAGTACAGCCATCCAAGCCAGTAATTATATTGCTGCGTTATTTCTTTGTGAAATTTGCTTCTTGTCTGTACCCTTGAAATTGAATAAAATATCATGAGACTCCTTATTAATGTAAAGAGAAAAGCAATGACTCGCACTGGTTGTTGTATGCTAATAACCTTTGAGTGCTGGAGTTGGTTAACGCTCAGTCCTTGTCCTGGTCCTTACTGTTTTGCCTTCGTGTTTAAAGTACCAACCATCGGGCTTTCCTGGTGGCGCAGTGGTTGCGCGTCCACCTGCCGATGCAGGGGAACCGGGTTCGCTCCCCGGTCTGGGAGGATCCCACATGCCGCGGAGCGGCTGGGCCCGTGAGCCATGGCCGCTGAGCCTGCGCGTCCGGAGCCTGTGCCCCGCAACGGGAGAGGCCACAACAGTGAGAGGCCCGCATACCACAAAAAAAAAAAAAAAAAGTACCAACCATCAAAAGGCCTGTGCCCTCAGAAATTTTTTTTTTTCTCCAAACGACGATTTGCTTTTGTTTGGCTCACATGCACTTCAAACTCCTATCCAAACACGTACATGTTCAAAAAATGCCAGTGTTTCACTTCGTAAAATGTAATGCCATTTACCCTCTCCAGAAAGCTTCAAGTCCCCTCCCTTTCAGCCCTCACATCTAACAGATCAAGTCCTGCCTATTCCACTTCTCTCCAGTGCCATCACCTGAATTCGAGCCATCAGCATCTATTAACAGCTAGAGTAGTGTTTAAACGCAAGTGTAGTGTGTTTGAAGGCATTTGCCTTTGCCTGGAGGGCCCTGCATAATTCTTCAACTTAATCTGCCTTCCCCTCATTCACCACTATATACCCAGTATCCAATATCTGTCAGGTAGTAAGCATTACATTTTAGTTGAATAAGTGAAGTAATGAGAACAAATCCAGTGTTTCCTGGCTTAGAAGTTGAAGGTATGAAAAAAATGAACTGAGGGGGATGTTTACATGTAGAATGAAGGCTGTTCTGTGAATTACAAATACTTAAATATTTAGAAGCAACTTTCTTTAGACAAGATGAATCCAAGATTTCTGTTCCATGGTTAGGGTTGCCATGACTGATGCGGCCAGGATGGATTAGAGGCTGTCAGTCAACAAACAGATGCGTGCTGCTGGATGCTCCACTGAGTTTGGGGCTGTGGAGGTGAGCAGGACTGGATGCCAGAATTCAGGCCTACAGGAGGAGGCAGGTAATGGAGAGTGAGGTGAGTGCAGAGCAAGGACGCTGGAGGTGCTAGCACATTGGAGAGAGTCCACTTCAAGGGCTATCATCTACCATTCAAATCCCATGAGGGAAGCTACACTGGACAAAATATGGTTTGCAAGCCCTCAACATCAAAACAGTGCATGCCTACCTGAAACACAGTCTGGGAGAAAGATGTCTCACTCATCTACGAGCTGTGCGATTGAGGCAAATAATAACTCCTGAGCTGCCTTTTCTGCGTCTGTAAAATCAAATGATGCCCATCTCATGGAGTGGTTGAGACGTTTGCAATGAAATCTATTTAAATAGAGGGTGCTTGATGCAGCACTTGTCACATAATCACTCAGTGAATAGTGGCTATTATTTTTATTTGGCAAGGAAGGATATGTTCATGGGGAACTAAGCCCTGGCAGGTTTCTTGTTTGATTTGAACTGGTAAAAGGTAAGGGAAGTTCTAACAACCGTCATCATCTTGCCTGCTTTAGCAACGTGCAGAAAGACCCATGATGACAACTGAAAGCCTCATGGCCTAGTAAAGATGGATGTCATGTTTTGTAAGTGTGGTCAAGCATTCAGAGTAAATGTCCTCCCAAAACTTCATTCTCACCTTTTTAACTTTTACATTTAATAGTGTAACAGTTAAAAAGCTACAAAGACAACGAGAGAAGAGTTAACGGCAGATGAAAAATAATCAGCTGTTGGAAGAAGGAAAGCAGATAGATGACCTACTGGCTTGGTTTTAGCTTTCTCTGTTCTAAGCCCCTGTAGCACAGCAGAGAGCTAACAACAATGAGAAGTAGATTGATACTGCAGGGCCCAGGAAAGTCTCGGATGTTGGGACCACTAGTTTTTCTGAGGATGGGAGTAAGGACTGGAGCTGAAAATAGATGAGATTACTGGGCTCTGTACAGAGGAGTAGCCACCTTCTCTATCCCTTCCCCTTAACTTATGCCACCAGCTCACCGCCCTTCCACAAGTTCAGCAGAAAATGGGTTACCACCTGGAGAAACGGGAGAAATGACAGGGGCTGTGGACTGGTTGATACCAGACACAGATGAGAGTAAGCGCCGTTATTAAAATTCTGAACCAAAAATTAATAAAATGGGCAGATCCCTAGCACTATACCCCTGTGTGGCAGATGTATCATGGTCCCCAATATTAATTTTCTGATTTTTTTCTTAGAATCCCCAACTTTTAGCTGGACACGTCTGCTCAGAAGACATCTGCCAGCCTCCCTTGTAAGCAAGTGTGGCCATATGATTAAGCTACAGAGGGTGGGATGGGCTCCTTTTAGTGCCCTTAGAGCAGGGGTCCCCAGCCCCCAGGCCGTGGACCCCTACCGGTCCACGGCCTGTCAGCGACTGGGCCGCACAGCAGGAGGTGAGTGGTGGGCGAGCCAGCGAAGCTTCAGCTTCATCTGGCGCTCCCCATCGCTCCCCACTGCTCGCATTACCGCCTGAACCAGACCCTTCCCACCCCCGCAAAAACTGTCTTCCACGAAACCAGTTCCTGGTGCCAAAAAGGTTGGGGACCGTTGCCTGAGAGGAGGAGGCTATGTCTTTTTTCCTTCCTGCTAGCTGGGAAATGGGCACAATGACTGGAGTTCAAACAGGATCCTTGGACCGTAACGGTGAACTATTTGTGGAGAATTGCAGAGCAACAAAATAGGAAGAGCCTGAGTTCTTGACACAAACAGCATTCCATCCCTTGACAACCTACCTCTGGACTTTCAGATAATAAATAAAATTATCTTATTTAAATCATTTTTATTCTAGGTCCCCTAACACATGCAGATGAATGTAATCCTGAATGGTTATTTAAAAATATAGAGAGACTTCCCTGGTGGCACAGTGGTTAAGAATCCGCCTGCCAATGCAGGAGACACGGGTTCAAGCCCTGATCCAGCAAAATCCCACATGCCGCGGAGCAACTAAGCCCGTGCGCCACAACTACTGAGCCCGCCTGCTGCAACTACTGAAGCCCACGCACCTAGAGCCCATGCTCTGCAATGAGAAGCCCACGCACCTCAAAGAAGAGTAGCCCCCGTTTGCTGCAACTAGAGAAAGCCCACGCACAGCAACGAAGACCCAATGCAGCCAAAAATTTTAAAAATATATATATATATAAACATAATAGACTTGAGGAGAAAATCCAAATAGATCAATCATCTCAGGAAAAGAAATCAAGTGGTAGTGTGTGAGAGATGATGAAGCTATCATCTCTCAGCTCCGGACCCTTTCATCCTATGTGATGCTGGGGCTGGGACTCTGCCGACTACATTTCTCATATGTCATCTGGTTCCCAGTTAGGCTCTGCCTATAGGGGGTTCTAGAGGGACACTGGAATGATGGAGGAAGAACTTGCTGCTTCCTGTTTGCTTCCTGTTCCTGTCAGTGTCACCACAGCAATGGCCCTCACCCTGGCAGTGGCACTTGGTTCCATTTTGCAGTATTCCCATACTACCAGAATCAGTCTTATTATGGTCACTCTCAAAGATACCAGCACCAGCCAGTTGGCATTTCCTCTCAAAGGTCTGCCCCCAGCTCTGTGAAGTTCAGTCTCTGAGTTCAAGGCTCTAGTACCAGCCAGGTAAGGGCACCTCCCCAAGCTAAATCCCAGCTCTTTGGGCTCTCTTCTAAACCTTTAAATTTTAATAATCCTAACATCTTTCCTTTTTACTCCCAGCCATAGAGATGATTTCTACTTCCTGTAATTACTACCTCTGTGATACATTAGTATTCCCTCTTTGCCTTTTCAATTCTCTAGTTCTTGCTTTAAAATACTTTATATTAAATCTCTCTGTTAAAACAATTAGATTTTCTCTTGTCTTCTGGCTGGAAAGAACTGGTACCAGGAGTGGTCCTAGAAAATTCTGAAAGAAGGGTATTTGGGATCTGGTTTGTACTTGAATACACTGCTGAGCTTTTTGTCAGTGGGAAACAGAAGTCGAGGAATCTATGGCATGGAATAGCATCCCAGTTAATCAAATTATTGATGAAGCACTTACAAATTAAGTGTTTGAGGGACCAAGTGCCTGCTGCATTTGGCAATTATTGCAATAATCATTACTACAAGGACTGTGGCTTGGAACGGCTGCATCTGAATGTATGAGACACCACAGAGGCCAGAAGGCAATGAGATCACATATTCAAGGTGCTAAAAAAAAAACCCAGAATGCCAACCAAAAATTCTATATCCAGCAAATTTATCCTTCAAAAATGAAGGAAAATTTGAGACATACCCAGAAAAACAAAAACTGAGAAATCTGTTACTAGAAGACCTGCCCTACATGAAATACTAAAGGAGTCAGTCCTTTAGGCTGAAATGAAGACAGTGGGGACTTCCCCGGTGGTTCAGCGGCTAAGACTCTGCGCTCCCAATGCAGGGGGCCCAGATTCGATCCCTGGTCGGGGAACTGGATCCCACATCCACAACTAAAATTCCCGCATGCCACAACTGAGATCCCGAGTGCCGGAACTAAGACCCAGTGCAGCCAAATGATAGATAGATAGATAGATAGATAGATAGATAGATAAATATTTTTTAGAAAAAGGACACTGGATAGTAACTCAAACTCACATAAAGAATGTTGGTAAATGTTACTACATAGGTAAATATAAAAGATAGTATAAATGTATTTTTTGTTTCTAATTCTTTTTTCTCTCCTGATGTATAATACAAGTACCATAAACCAATAATGATAAAACTGTGTTGATGAACTTCTGATGTCTAATGATGTAATTTGTATGACAGTAATAGCACAAAGAAGACTAGAGAGAGCACAGCTACATAGGAGCAAACTTTTTATATACTATTGAGCTGGATTCCAAAAGGTAGTCCCCCCACGAGGGAGCTGCCGAGAGCAGGTATTCAAGGAAAACAAGAAGGAAGCTTCATGGGCTTTTATGACCTAGCATGACTTCTGCTATAGTCTATTATTTGAAGCAGTTACCAGTGCCAAAGAACATGTGAAGTGGGAGGTACTGTGGTAGACATTTTTGGAAAAGTTCTGCCACACCTATCTTACAGAAATACTTGTATTTGTTAAGAGGAAAAAAAAGCAAGAGGTGCAATCTCATTTGTAAAGTTTAAAAATGTGTACAGATGCAAATGCATAGAGAGAGGACTAGAAGGGCAAGGGATATCTACACTGGTTATCTCTGGGATGGGGATGAGGAAGATGGGTGAAGCAGGACTTTTATATATATATATATATATATATATATATATGTGTGTGTGTGTGTGTGTGTGTGTATATATGTATGTGTGTGTGTGTGTATTTTGGCCACACCTCCTGGCATACGGTATCTTAGTTCCCTGACCAGGGATTGAACCCGTGGCCCCTGCAGTGGAAGAGCAGAGTCTTCACCACTGGACCACCAGGGAGGTCCCTCATATATTTTAATCTACATTATTTTATATTATTTTGAATCTTCTATTAATGAGAATTGTTAATTTATGATTTGAGTAATAAAATATAAAAGTTGAAAATATCAGTTTTTAACAAATAATATAATCTATGGATGCCTTCAATTTACCAGACAAAAGACTAATTTAAGGCAACATGTATATGACTGCTAATACACTGATAATAACATAATACCACCAATTAAGGCTCAGGGATTAGAAACACAGGGGTTTCAGAGGAATCTGAGAAATATGACGGGAGATTTTCTAGAACCTACAATTCAAAGTTCTTTGTAAAAGCAGAGCAATAAGAGTTATTCCATGCCTGGCTTACCAAATTAATAAATCTAGCAGTACAGTAAATTTCACAGGATGCAGGAAAGCTAAGAATTTATGGCAGGCAATATAGATTTACAAATGCTGTAGTTGCTGATCTACATGCAAAATGAAAATCCCAAGTTTTGCTGTCTGGGATAAAGCACCAAGTATTTTGGTTGTTTGTTGGTTTTAACAAAGTCCGAGGGACCCAGCCTATGCTCATCTTTCTCTCCATCAATATCGTATAGCTGGTATTTCTGCTTCTGGCAATGGCAGGATAACTTATTCCAAACTCTCTTACTAACAGCAACTAGAAAACCTGAATAAAATGTAAAATGTAAAATATATAAATTGGAAACATTGGGGACTTACCAACAGTGATGACTTGAGGGGCCAACATCCATGAGAAGGGAAAAGGGAGGTCCAAAGAGGGAACCCCTCAAAATATTAAGGCATTTACCAATGGTGGCTGAGAGGTCGAGCAGAATTTTAAGTGGCTGCATGGGGCACATGGGGGAAAAAGAGTGGTGAAGCCCTGCCACGGAGGACCTCAGATGTTTCACTTGGGATCCTGCAGCAGACCCACTGGTGCCCCGCCCACTCCTCCTGGACCTCCACATCATAATAAATGGAGTTTAACTTGCAGCTGCCAGCATTCATTTGCATTGCTTTGTCTGTGAGCCTGACTGTGAAATGCTAATAATGTATTCTCCCCACCCCAGGAGTCCTCAACATTGCCCGTTGGGTAGAATATTCTGAGCCTCATTTTCTACACTGGCTCCCAGACTTCCACAGAATTAAGCTCCAGGTATCCACAACAGGAACTTCCTGATAATGCACCCTGTTTTGGCTGCCTTCCCTTCCCTGTCGCACTTCACTCTCTTACTGGTGTTTTTTGGAATCACCTCCCAAATAAGCTACTTGCATTTGAAATCATGTTTCAGAGTTTCTGCTTCTGGAGAAATCCCAAACTAAAGCAGTTGGGCCTAGAAATGATCCTGCAAGATGAGGTCCTCAGAATGGGATTCCTGATTGGATCACTAACGGACCAGATGGTAACAAGGACGATGTATCAGGTACTGATAATCCCTGCATAAAGACGCTCACCTGTGACAAGCTGGGACAGGATGCAAGTGGAAGGGGGTGCGCTGGCTTCTACAACATCACTGATGGTGGAGAGACGGCAGCAGTAAAATTACAAAGACTGAGAGGTTTGTTTTGTTGTTGCTAAGTGCCATAGATGAACTGAAGGAAGGAAATCACAGGTTTGGGTCAGCATCTATCAACTCATGGCCAGAAGGAGAAAAAGCAGAAAGGCCCCCGGTAGCATTTAAAGAGAACCTCATCTCCTGCAGCCAGTGACTATGCTAAACCTGGGGCACAATACTCAACTGTGAGAGTAGCAGAATGCTAAAGAAACCTACGTTTACAGCCTTTCAATGTTACAGTCTGGACCCTGGTACCCTAGTAGGGGAGTGGGGCTCTGTGACCTGGGATGGGAGGTACTTGAGAACCTTGAAGCACCAGATTCCCTGAACCCTCTAGCACGGCAGAAGCGGCCCACTCTCTCATGCTAGGGGAGAGTGCCTCACGCTTTTCCTGACGACCGTAAAAAGGCCTCACTTAAAGCCCTCAGAAAATGATTTATTTTTCTCTTGAAACTCCATCCTTGCCTTTCCTGATTGCTTCTAGGTGAAAACCAGGATTTGGGCATGACCTATTTGGAGAAATACTATTTCCGTTTTGGGAAGAGAGGTATTTATCAAAAGCTCTGCAGGACCTGACTAATATGTACAGCAGGAACTGGGAGAACATGACTGGAATTGAACTTGAAGGTATTGGAGCAGGGATGGGGGAGGGGCAGAATACAAGGCTGGATAAGGGCGAGTTTGTTGATATGGGAGAATTTTCCCTTGGCTCAGGACTTTACTCCAAGGGCACCTGGAACTTGTCCTAATATGCTGCTGGGATGACACCTTGAAACTCAGGAAAACTAATGCCCTATAGTAAAATAAGGAGATGCTGGAACTGCCTTGGCAGAATATTGAGGAAAGGGCCAAAAGTCTCAGAGTGATAACAGATATGCTAAAATGAATTTATTGTTAGACGACCATGCTCCATAAGTGGGCCCCCAGGACATTCTCTTCACTAAATCAATAAAGAACAAGAGACCCAGCATCACTGAGAAGCTTAGAGGTGGCTCTCCCCTGTAGGCCAGGATTATCAGTAGGGGATGCTGGTATGAAACTGGGGTTTTTTGTTATTTATTTATTTACTTACTTATTTATTTATGCTGTGCCGGGTATTAGTTGTGGCACATGGGATCTTCGTTGCGGCACACAGGATCTTCGTTGAGGCATGTAGACTTCTTAGTTGCAGCATGCAGACTTCTTAGTTGCGGCATGCAGACTCTTAGTTGTGGCATGCATGCAGGATCTCATTCCCCAACCAGGGATCAAACCCGGGCCCCCTGCATTGGGAGCACGGAGTCTTATCCACTGGACCACCAGGGAAGTCCCTGGAACTGGGTTTTTTAGTGTCAGTTGAGATGAATGGATTCCAGAATAGCAGAGGCCAGGGTGCGACACTTCAGCATCAGAGGCAAAGTGGATGTAATTATTGTAACATCAGCAAATTCAAGTTGGCAACTAGGGGAGCCCTGACCTGCATGGATCTCTGATTAACTCTCTCACCCCTCCTAGAGTTGAGATGTATATAATAAACAAAAATGTTCAAGAGCAAATGAGCAAGGAACTATACTCAATATTTCGTAGTAACCTATAAGGGAAAAGAATCTGAAAAAAAAAAAATATATATATATGTATAACTGAATCACTTTGCTGTACACTTGAAACTAACACAACATTGTAAATCAACTATACTTCAATTTTAAAAAGTTTTTTTTGGCCACGCCACACAGCTTGTGGGATCTCAGTTCCCTGACCAGGGATGAAACCGGGCCATGGCAATGAAAGCCTGGAATCCTAACCACTAGGCCACCAAGGAACTCCCCAATTTTTTCTTAATGCATGAGTGGAGCTGCTATTTAAAGGTATTCTGCTATAAAATCTTTTGTATAGCCAATAAATAATCCTTGAATTATATTCAAAAAATAAAAAACAATTTTAAAAATTTGGCAATCTAAAAAACAAAACAAAACAAAACAGCAAACGAGCAGGAGGCTAATGTCAGCTACCACGATGGAAAATCACAATTCCCTCCCCAGTTGCCAGATCTGAGCTGGCTCTCAGACCAAGAGCCCATAGATTGAAGGGAAGACTGTGTTCCCTTAAGGAAGAACCCTGCAACACCTCAGCTAGTATACACAGTGACAATTTTCCTATTCTTTCCCCAAAGACCATTACCAAAGTAAGTGTAAGCTGGGGAAACTGGAATGCCTAGCATTTAAAAAAAAAATTTATCATTAAAAAAATTTTATTTATTTGGCGGCATCGGGTCTTACTTGCAGCACGTGGGCTCTCTGTTGTTGCAGGCAGGCTTCTCTCTAGTTGTGGTGTGCAGGCTCTAGAGCTCACAGGCTCAATAGTTGCAGCACGCAGGCTTAGTTCCCCCGCGGCAGGTGGGATCTTAGTTCCCCTACCAGGGATCAAACCCATGTCCCCTGCATTGGAAGGCAGATTCTTAACCACTGGATCACCAGGGAAGTTCCTGGAATGCCTACCACTTTTGAGGGCCTTTGGGGTCAGGGTCTGCTACAGACAATGCTTGTGTCCCCCCGGCCCCCAAATTCGTATGTTGAAATTCCAGTCCCCAATGTGATAGTATTGAGAGATGGGGCCTTTGAGAGGTAATCAGGTCATGAGGTGGAGTCATCATGCCCTTATAAGAAGATGGCAGAGAGCTTGCTTCTTCCCTTTCTCACTCTCTCTCTCTCTCTCTGCCATGTGAGGACACAGCAAGAAGGTGTCTGCAAACCAGGAAAGGGGCTCTCAATGGGAACCAAATAGATTGGTACCTTGATTTTGGACTTCCCAGACTTTAGAATTATGAGGAATAAATTTCTGTTGTTTAAGACACCCAGTCAAGGGTATTTTTGTTATAACAGCCCAAACTGACTAAGGCAGGGTCTGAGCTGATACTGATCCTAGGGAAACCAAAATGTGCAGATGGGGACTCCCCTGGTGGTCAAGTGGGTAAAACTCTGCGCTCCCAATGCAGGGGGCCTGGGTTTGATCCCTGGTCGAGGAACAAGATCCCACATACATGCTGCAGCTAAGAGTCCACATGCCACAACTAAGAAGCCCACATGCCACAACTAAGAAGCCCACATGCTGTAACTAAGAAGCATACATACCACAACTAAGACCCGGTGCAGCCAAAATAAATATTAATTAATTAATTAATTTTTAAAAAAGGAAAGAACATTTTGTAAAAAAAAAAAGTGAGGATGGTTTTCTTTCCCATTTAATGCACCCATTTGGCATCTGCAAAAACAAGATGGATCATGGTGGGTAACAGTAGATTACCCTAAATTTAACCAAGTAGAAGCCCCAATTTTAGCTGCTGTATCAGGTTTAGTCTCTTTATTAGATCAGATCAACACAGCCTCTGGTACAGGATGCAGCTGATCTGGCAAGTGCAGTCCTTCTAATCCCAACAAGACAGAGGATTAGAAGCAAGTCACACTCACTTGGAACTGCCAGCAAACCTGTTCACGGTCCTGTCTCAAGGCTTAATTAGTTCTCCTGCCTTCTGCCACAACATCTGCACAGTCCACAGAACACCACACCAGCCCACTTGATCAATGACATCATTCTTTTTCTTTTTTTTTTGGCCGCGCCACGCGGCACGCAGGATCTTAGTTCCCTGACCAGGGATCAAACCCGTGGCCCCTGCAGTGGAAGCACAGATTTTTAACCACTGGACCGCCAGAGAAGTCCCTCAATGACATCATTTAAATCAAACCTGAGGAGGTGGCAAATACTCTAGATGCTCAGGAAAGACACATACAAGTCAAAAGGGTGGGAAACAAACCCTAGAAAGATACAGGGTCTGCCACATCAGTGAAGTTTTCAGGCATGCAGTAGTCTAGGTCATGCTAGTACATTCTCTGCAAAGTAAAGGACAAGCTGCATCTTCTACCACTGAAACAGAGGAGGAGTGCTTGGTAGACCCTTCATGTTTCTGGAGATAACAAATATCCCACTTAGGATACTGCTGTTACTCATTTTTCAGATGACTGAGAAGGCTGTCAGTTTTGAGTGGGGCCAGAAGCAAGGCTTTGCAGCAAGGCAGGCTGTGCTATAAGCAGCCCTGCCTCTTAGGCGAGGGCACTGGCATGTGTTGGAGGATGTAGGGAATGAAAAGTGTCCACCAAACTGAGAAGGCACCTTGAGATTGAAAAAAAAAAAAGGCAAGTGGCTCCATATAATCAATGAATCAGTTTATTACAGGGTAATCTACTCACAGGATAGTATCAGACAGATGATAAAAGGAAAGATTTGAAGCTGCATTCTGTACCGCCGAGGGGCCATGGGACAATTTTATAGTTTAACCCAGGGTACGGGAGTGCATTCCTAAGTCAGGATTTATGAATAGGTAACTAGACTTATGGGCACCAGGAATACGTCAGCGAAGGTCTTCATCATTGTCTGGAGATTAACCAGTATAGAGGACACCTGGACCTAAGGTTCATGAAATAATATCTATTAACTACAAAGCCCTTGATGACAGAGAAGAGATTTACTACACAGTAGAGCCCTAGGTAGGGTCAATGGAAGGACAGGAGGAACTGAACAGGCCCAAGATGGCATCAGTTATGCTAACAGCCATACAGCACGGTACTGGAAGTTTCCATGTAGAGAAGGATGTTGTGAGAAAGCCTCCACAGGAGTGCAGCAGCATAGATCTCTCAGGGTCTGCAGCAAGGCTATACTGTCTGTAGCAGAGAACTGATTTGCAAAGTTACTTTTCACCATTTGAAAAGTAACTCCTGGCATGCAACTGAGCCCTCACAGACAGTGAGTGCCTGACCATAAGACATCAAGTGCCCACCCTGAGCCGGGGATTCTCGGACACCCTCACCTCCAGACTCACACACAGTCATGAGATCAGGTGGGCAGCAGCCAGCTGTTAAATCTGCAACTGTGAAGTCTAAGACATTACCCTTCCTGGGTGATCAGTGAGCCTGACACCCTGTCGTAGTTTTACACACACACAATGAAACCTCTGGATTAGAGAACAGAACGTTTACTCCCAGAGCATCTTGTCAGTGCCGATTCCCCACATCCCAACTCCACACAGGCTGATGGGATGAAGGCCAGATGTATCTGCATGTGCAGAACCCTGAAACTTTGAGACTCAGAGCTGATATACGGCGGGAGCACATCTGTGCCCTCTCTCTTGCTCCCTTTGCTTTGGGAAGAAAAAAGACGGTCCCTAGGTTTTCATGGCTCTTAGAATATAAGCAAATGGCTCCACGGCGGGTGAGCCTTTAAAGCTTCTGGAGCAATTGACTATCTCTAATTTCCAAAATATGTCTGTCATTCAGTAATTCTTTAACCCAGAGTGACAGTCAGGAAGCCCGGACTGTGCAGAAGCATGAAGGTTTTCATGGAGCCTTGTCTTACAACACGATCTATGGATGGGATCCATTTCAAGCAGGTCCAGGGAGCATAAGTAGGTCACATCATGTACCTACGTTGCACCAGCTCTTCTCCCTCGTCTCATACCTTTGGGTCTTGGTGTTGTGGAGGGAGGGGGTAAGCAGGTGTCGCAGGCCTGTCGTGGATGGGTTACCTCATTGGTTGGTGTAGCTGAAAATGGACTGCTTTTGCACTCAGGGGTGGCTCTGAAAGATAGCGGTGAGGGGAAAATCTTCCAGTGGGCAGAGCTTTGAGCAGTATACCTGGTCATTAACTGTTTTAGGGACAAAAGTGGCTTGATGTAAGGATATATATATATATATATATATATGGACTCACACGAGTGACAAATAAATTAGTGTGTAAGTGAGAGGCCTGAAAGGAATAAAATGGAAAGATGGGAGACAAAAAGGTCTGGAGAAAAAGCATGTGGATAGACCGATGGGACTGGGCTGGAAAGGATATCCACTGAGGAGGGGGCATTGAAACAATCAGGTGGTTAGGATGATTCATCTATTAAAGGTTGGCCATGCCATTTCCTACACAATGGGCCCTTGGAACTATGATGACAGGGATGGAGACTATGAATGGGCCCAACAGCATGGGCTTCCTCTAAGACTGATATCACGGGACTTCCCTGGTGGCCCAGTGGTTAAGACTCTGAGCTCCCAATGCAGGGGGCCCAGGTTCGATCCCTGGTCAGGGAACTAGATCCCGCAGGCCACAACTAAGACCCTGTGTGCAGCCAAATAAATTAAAAAAAAAAAAAAAAAGACTGATATCACGTCTCCACCGTTGTTAAGTCTGATCTGTCAGCAGCAGAAAATAAGGCTTCCTTTCAGTATGGTACTTTGCCTTGAGAAGACCAACCAGCCAGTTGGTGGCAAAGTGATGATATCAGACAGGACACCAATTCCTCCTAAGTGGAATTTGACACATATTCCAAACATGGGTTTGCCTTCCTTGACCTTAATGCTTTGGCCGGCACCACTATCCAAGGGTTTACAGAATGTCTGCTTTATCAGAATGGGATCTTGCAAAAAGTCACATCAGAAACACTTTATGATGGGCTTCCCTGGTGGCGCAGTGGTTAAGAATCTGCCCGCCAATGCAGGGTGCACGGGTTCAAGCCATGGTCTGGGAAGATCCCACATGCCGCGGAGCAACTAAGCGTGTGCGCCACAACTACTGAGCCTGCGTTCTAGAGCTTGCAAGCCACAACTACTGAGCCCGTGTGCCACAACTACTGAAGCCTGCACACCTAGAGCCCGTGCTCCACAACAAGAGAAGCCACCGCAATGAGAAGCCCACACAACAAAACAAAGAGTAGCCCTCGCTTACTGCAACTAAAAAAAGCCTGCGTGCAGCAACAAAGACCCAACACAGCCAAAAATAAATACATAAAATTATTTAAAAAAAGAAACACTTTATGACAAGAAGATGCTACTGTGGGCACACAACCATGGGGCTCACCAGTCCTACTATACCACTTCACTTACTAGCTGTTGATCATATAGAATATTGAAATGGCCTCTTAAAAGTACAGCCAAGGGGGTGAAGTCAAGACGGCTGTGTGGGAAGACGCCGAGTTAGCATCTCCCCCCAGCTACGATGCCTGCCAGCTGCTGGTGGGGGACCCTGACGCCCAAGGAGACAGGAGGAACCCCCAAGTATACCAGTAGGACGTGGGGGAACTGAGCAGGGAGGAGAAGTGGAGGCCAGACAGGATCGGCGTCCCTGAGGCCAGGGAGATCAGGACAGGCAGGTGGGAGGGGCCCTCTGGGAGGAGCAGAGGGTGTTTGCCCCGCCCACTCTGGCCAGGGGAGCCTGCTGAGCTCCCAGGCCGGTCCCCTGACCTCCAAGGACCCCCCCAACCCCTGCCCCCGGCCGCATTGGTCCTGGGGGCATAAGAGGGGAGAACAGGAGAGGCAGGTGGGAGGGGCCCTCCAGACAGAGGAGCAGGAGAGGAGAGGAGGGCGTCTGCTCCGTCCACTCGAGCCCAGGAAGTCTGCTGGGTGCCCAGGTGAGGTCCCCTGCCCTCTGAGACCAGGGGTGGGGGGCATGCCTGGGAACCTTCTGTTCCTTGAGCCTAAGCCCCACCCCCCGCAGCCCCCAGGGCCTTTTCCAGCCCTCTGGGTCCTGAGCATTGGCCCCGCCCACTGCCCAAAACTTGCCCTCGCTTAGGTCCCGCCCTCCACAGCCAAGGGCTTCCCCCCACTTTTTTTTTCCTTTTTCTTTTTTTCCCTCCCCCTCTTTATTACTATCATGGTACTGTTGTACCTTCCAGTTGTTAATTCATCTACATTTTTATTTTTATATTTTTTCTAACATATCCGTTAGTTTCCTAGTCTAATTTTATTTTTTACTTTGTTATTGTTCTTTTTTTTTTTTTTTTTTTTAGCCACCCCACATGGCTTGCGGGATCTTGGTTCACAAGCTTGGGGTTGGGCCGAAGCTCCTGTGGTGGGAGCTCTGAGCCCGAACCACTGGACTAACAGAACCTCAGAACCCAGGGAATATTCATTGGAGTGAGGTCTAACGGAGATCCTCATCTCAGCACCACAACCCAGCTGTACCCAACAGCCTACAAACTCCAGTGTTGGAAGCCTCAGGCCAAACAAACAGTAAGACAGGAACACAATCCCACTCATAAAAAAAAAAAAATGAGACAGCAAAAAAAATATGTCACAAATGAAGGAGCAAGGTAAAAACCTACAAGACCAAATAATGAAGAGGAAATAGGCAATCTACCTGAAAAAGAATTCAGAGCAATGATAGTAAATATGATCCAGAATCTCAGAAATAGAATGGAGGCACGGATTGAGAAAATACAAGAAACGTTTAACAAAGATCTAGAAGAACTAAAGAACAAACAAACAGAGATGAACCGAATAAGTGAGCTGGAAGACAGAATGGTGGAAATAACTTCAAAGGAGCAGAATAAAGAAAAAAGAATGAAAAGAATTGAAGACATTCTCAGAGATATCTGGGACAACAGTAAACACACCAACGTTCGAATTATAGGGGTCCCAGAAGAAGAAGAGAAAAATAAAGGGTCTGAGCAAATATCGAAAACTTCCCTAATGGGAAAGGAAATAGTCACCCAAGTCCAGGAAGCACAGAGATTCCCATACAGGATAAACCCTAGGAAAAACACACCAAGACACATATTAATCAAACTAAAAAAAATTAAATTCAAGGAAAAACTATTAAAAGCAGAAAGAGAAAAACAAAAAATAACATACAAAGGAATCCCCATAAGGTTATCAGCTGATTTTTCAGTGGAAACTCTGCAGGCTAGAAAGGAGTGGCAGGATATACTTAAAGTGATGAAAGAGAAAAACCTACAACCAAGATTATTCTACCCAGGATCATATTCAGATTTGATGGAGAAGTCAAAACCTTTACAGACAAACAAAAGCTAAGACAGGATAAACCCTAGGAAAAACACACCAAGACACATATATAATCAAATTAACAAAAATTAAATTCAAAGAAATAATATTAAAAGCACCAAGGGAAAAACAAAAAATAACATACAAATGAATCCCCATAAGGTTATCAGTTGACTTTTCAGCAGAAGCTCTGCAGACCAGAAGGGAGTGGCAAGATATACATAAAGTGATGAAAGAGGGGGCTTCCCTGGTGGCACAGTGGTTAAGAATCCGCCTGCCAATGCAGGGTACATGGGTTCGAGCCCTGGTCCGGGAAGATCCCACATGCCACGGAGCAAATAAGCCCGTGTGCCGCAACTACTGAGCCTGCACTCTAGAGGTCGTGAGCCACAACTACTGAGCTAGTGCTCCTAGAGCCCGTGCTCTGCAACAAGAGAAGCCACCACAATGAGAAACCCACTCAAGGCAACAAAGAGTAGCCCCCGCTCTCAACAACTAGAGAAAGCATGTGTGCAGCAACAAAGACCCAACACAGCCAAAAATAAATAAATAAATAAATTTATCTTTTTTAAAAAAAAGTGATGAAAGAGAAAAACCTATAACAAAGATTACTCTACCCAGCAAGGATCTCATTCAGATTCAACGGAGAAATCAAAAGCTTTTCAGACAAGCAAAAGCTAAGAGAATTCAGCACCACCAAACCAGCTTTACAACAAATGCTAAAGGAACTTCTCTAGGCCCACAAAAACAAACCCAAAACAATTAAGAAAATGGTAATAGGAACATACATATCAGTAATGACCTTGAATGTAAATGGATTAAATAACCCAACCAAAAGACACAGACTTGCTGAGTGGATACAAAAACAAGACACATATATATGCTGTCTACAAGAAACCCACTTCAGGGCTTCCCTGATGGCACAGTGGTTGGGAATCTGCCTGCCAATGCAGGGGACAAGGGTTCGAGCCCTGGTCTGGGAAGACCCCACACGCCACGGAGCAACTAAGCCCGTGAGCCACAACTACAGAGCCTGTGCATCCGGAGCCTGTGCTCCGCAACAAGAGAGGCCACGATAGTGAGAGGCCCGCGCACCGCGATGAAGAGTGGCCCCCGCTCGCCACAACTGGAGAAAGCCCTCGCACAGCAACGAAGACACAACACAGCCAAAAATAAATAAATAAATTTATAAAAAAAAAAAAAAAAAAGAAACCTACTTCAGACCTAGGGACACATACAAACTGAAAGTGAAGGGATGGGAAAAGATATTCCATGCAAATGGAAATCAAAACAAAGCTGGAGGGCTTCCCTGGTGGCGCAGTGGTTGGGGGTCCGCCTGCCAATGCAGGGGATGCGGGTTTGTGCCCCGGTCCGGGAAGATCCCATGTGCCGCGGGGCGGCTGGGCCCGTGAGCCATGGCCGCTGAGCCTGCGCGTCCGGAGCCTGTGCTCTGCAACGGGAGAGACCACAGCAGTGAGAGGCCCGCATACCACAAAAAAAAAAAAAAAAAAAAGCTGGAGTAGCAATACTCGTATCTGATAAAATAGACTTTAAAATACCGTTACAAGAGATAAGGACACTACCTAATGATCAAAGGATCAATCCGAAAAGAAAATATATCAATTATAAATGTTTATGCACCCAATATAGGAGCACCTCAACACATAAGGCAAACAACCATGAAAGGAGAAATCGACAGTAACACATTAATAGTAGGGGACTTTAACACCCCACTTACACGAATGGACAGATCATCCAAACAGAAAATAAATAAGGAAACAAGCTTTAAATGACACAACAGACCAGGTAAATTTAATTGATATTTATAGAACATTCCACTCAAAAGTAGCAGAATGCACTTTCTTCTCAAGTGCACACAGAACATTCTCCAGGATAGATCACATCTTGGGTCACAAATCAAGCCTCGGAAAATTTAAGAAAATCTAAATCATATCAAGCATCTTTTCTGACCACAACAGTATGAGACTGGAAATCAATTACAAGGAAAAAAATTGTAAAACCCACAAATACATGGAGGCTAAACAGTGCACTGTTTAGAAAATACATAGAAAATCCTAAAGATGCCACCAGAAAACTACTAGAACTAATCAATGAATTTGGTAAGGTTGCAGGATACAAAATTAATGCACAGAAATCTCTGGTGTTCCTATACACCAACAACAAAAAATCAGAAAGAGAAATCAAGGAAACACTCCCATTTACCACTGCAACAAAAAGAATAAAATACCTAGGAATAAACTTGCCTAAGGAGGCGAAAGACTTGTACTCAGAAAACTATAAAACACTGATGAAAGAAATCAAAGATGACATAAACAGACGGAGAAAAATACCATGTTCTTGGACTGGAAGAATCAATATTGTGAAATGACTATACTACCCAAAGCAATCTACAGATTCAATGCAATCCCTATCAAACTACCAATGGCATTCTTCACAGAATTAAAACTAAAAAGTTTACAGTTCATATGGAAACACAGAAGACCCTGAATAGCCAAAGCAATCTTGAGAAAGAAAAATGGAGCTGGAGGAATCAGGCTCCCCGACTTCAAACTATACCACAAAGCTACAGTAATCAAGACAGTATGGTACTGGCACAAAAACCGAAATATAGATCAATGGTACAGGAGAGAATGCTCAGAGATAAACCCATGCACTAATGGTCACCTAACTTATGACAAAGGAGGCAAGAACATACAATGGAGAAAAGACAGCCTTTTCAATAAGTGGTGATGGGAAAACTGGACAGCTACATGTAAAAGAATGAAATTAGAACACTCCCTAACACCATACATAAAAATAAACTAAAAATGGATTAAAGACCTATTGCAATCCCTATCAAACTACCAATGGCATTCTTCACAGAATTAAAACTAAAAAGTTTACAGTTCATATGGAAACACAGAAGACCCTGAATAGCCAAAGCAATCTTGAGAAAGAAAAATGGAGCTGGAGGAATCAGGCTCCCCGACTTCAAACTATACCACAAAGCTACAGTAATCAAGACAGTATGGTACTGGCACAAAAACCGAAATATAGATCAATGGTACAGGAGAGAATGCTCAGAGATAAACCCATGCACTAATGGTCACCTAACTTATGACAAAGGAGGCAAGAACATACAATGGAGAAAAGACAGCCTTTTCAATAAGTGGTGATGGGAAAACTGGACAGCTACATGTAAAAGAATGAAATTAGAACACTCCCTAACACCATACACAAAAATAAACTCCAAATGGATTAAAGAACCACATGTAAGACCAGACACTATAAAACTCTTAGAGGAAAACATAGGAAAAACACTCTTTGACATAAACCACAGCAAGATCTTTTTTGACCCACCTCTTAGAGTAACAGAAATAAAAACAAAAATAAACAAATGGGACCTAATGAAACTTAAAAGCTTTTGCACAGCAAAGGAAACCCTAAACAAGACAAAAAGACAACCCTCAGAATGGGAGAAAATATTTGCAAATGAAACAACAGACAAAGGGTTAGTCTCCAAAATATACAAACAGCTCATGGAGCTCAACAGCAAAAAAACAAACAATCCAGTTCAAAAATGGGTGGAAGACCTAAATAGACATTTCACCAAGGAAGACATACAGATGGCCAAGAGGCACATGAAAAGATGCTCAACATCACTAATTATTAGAGAAATGCAAATCAAAACTACAGTTAGGTTATCACCTCACGCCGGCCAGAATGGCCATCATCAAAAAATCTACAAACAATAAACGCTGGAAAGGGTGTGGTGAAAAGCGAACCCTCCTGCACTGTAGATGGGAATGTAAATTGATGCAACCACGATAGAAAACAGTATTGAGGTTCCTTTAAAAACTAAAAATAGAACTACCATATGACCCAGCAATCCTACTACTGGGCATATACCCTGAGAAAACCGTAATTCAAAAAGAAACATGTACCACAATGTTCATTGCAGCACTATTTACAATAGCCAGGACATGGAACCAAACTAAATGTCCATTGACAGATGAATGGATAAAGAAGATATGGCACATATGTACAATGGGATATTACTCAGCCATAAAAAGAAACGAAATTGAGTTATTTGTAGTGAAGTGGATGGACCTAGAGTCTGTCATACAGAGTGAAGTAAGTCAGAAAGAGAAAAATACCGTATGCTAACGCATATATATATGGAACCAAAAAAAAAAAAAAAAAAGGTACTGATGAACTTAGTTGCAGGGCAGGAATAAAGATGTAGACATAGAGAATGGACTTGAGGACACGGGGCAGGAGGGGGAAGCTGGGGCGAAGTGAGAGGAGCATCGACATATATACGCTACCGAATGTAAAATAGCTAGTGGGAAGCAGCAGCATAGCACAGGGAGATCATCTCAGTGCTTTGCTACAACCTAGAGGGGTGGGATAGGGAGGATGGGAGGGAGGCTCAAGACAGAGGGGATATGGGGACATATGTATGCATATGGCTGATTCACTTTGGTGTACAACTTCACAGTATTGTAAGCAATTATACTCCAATAAAGATCTATTTAAAAAAAAGTGCAACCAAGACATCAATTTAGGGGTAACAATCTATGAGATTGGGGCACTATCCTTCAAGATGTGTTATATACTTTGAACTAATGACCATCATGTGCTATTGTTTCCCCACTGGATAGAATGCATGACTCGGGGCCAGCAACCCACTTGGGAACACTCCTGAACTGGAGGTTTTGTTCCAAGGACAGGAGGAAACGTCCACAAGGGGACACCCAGTAAGAGTTCCACTAAACCTAAGGCTTTGACTGCTGCCTGATTATTTGGGGCTTCTTATGCTGGCTGACCATAAGCCAAGTAAAGGTGTTAGTATATCACAGGGAAACGGGCCTGATTATTATGAAAGATAGGGTTGCTGCTACAGGGGCAAGGCAGAATATGTCTGGAACTTTAAGGACTCACTCTTAGTATGTCTATGACTTGATAATTCCAAGTGGGCAACTGTAGCAACAATGGCCTTACAAAGGCAAGGTAAGCAGAGACTCAGTCGCCTCAAAAGGGATGAAGGTCTGGGCATCCCATCGATGAGAAGCAAGCATTCTCAACCAGCAGAGTGTGAATCTAGAATGTGTGGTAGACGAGAGGGTGATAAATATTAACACTGGCCTCAGGACCAATTATAGCAGTGCAGGCTTTATAGCTTATTCTAATCAACCTCCACTTACAAGTGTTTGGGTGTTTGTTTGTTTGTTTGTTTTGTGTGTGTGTGTTTTTAAATTATGACCAACCAAAACAAAACAAAACCAAAAATCTCTGATGTCACAGAGCTTACCTTTCAGAGGTGTAAAAATAGATGCCTACAGAGAAAAATAAAGCAGAAAAGGGGCATATGGATGGTGTTTGCAAGGGAGATTGTGGCAATTTTAAGTAATGTAGTCAGGGAAGCCCTCACTGAATTAAACACCTGAAGGAGAAAGATGGAGACACGTGCATATCTATAAGAGAAAGGATTGTACTTGCCAGGCTTCAGGAATAAGGAGGCCAGTGAGGCCACAGCCCTGCATTAAGAGAAAGTACCTAGCAATGTGGTAACATGGAGTGGCATAGCATACTATAAAGGTTTATAAGGACTGTGGTGAAACTGATGGGGAAGCCTTTGAAGGACTTAGTGACTTGATATTTAGTTTTAACAGGCATACTCTGGCTCCTATTAATAGACTGGGGGTAGGTAGGGTGGGTGAGACTACTTACTGATGGTGCAAATTCTCCACTTCAGCCCTTGGCCACACCTTTTACATAACCTTGTTATACCCTCCCATGCAGACTCTGGGGTCCAGTCATGTGACTTTCTTTGACCAATAGGATGTCAGCAAACTGGCTCTGGGACACCATTCCTGAGGAGGCAGGATAAGCCTCAAAGCCTGGAACTGCCTCTTTTTTTTTTTTTTTTTTGTGGTATGCGGGCCTCCCTCTGCTGCGAGCCACCACCTGGAGGATGCAGTGTCAGGACAGAGTAAACTTAATGTAGGGCCTGCGTGGATGTCAGCAGGGCAAGGAATGGAGTGTAGTATACAATCCTGGTGTCTTCCCTCATCCCATCAGGCCTTACCAGGTCCCACTTCTCCTACAAAAACCTGAATCTTTTTGCCTGAGGTTTTTGCCTGAGCCAGAGCCCACTCTGCCTAAATGCAGAGTCCAGAAGTACCAAGAATTAAGCCCACCCCCTGCTTTCGTGTTTACTCAGTGCAGCCTAACTCACCGCTAGGAGTTACTTAATAGATTTCTCTCTCTCTGCTCTCTCGGGTAGAATAACTTTAAGACATGTTCTACACTGGTTCCCAGAGTTCCTCTGTGGTATTAAACTTCAACTACCTACAGTGACAACTGCTTGACAGTATATCCTGTATTGGCTGTTTTTCGTTCCCTGTCTCACCTCCCCATTCCACAATTGATGGCATCATCTCCCGAATAAACTACCTGCAGTCCAATCTTTGTCTCAGGCTCTGCCTCTGGGGGAACCCAAACTAACAGAGACTACCTGAGTACACACCTTAGAAGTAAGAGTAGACTTGGACACAGATTAGCCCTGAAAAAGACTGAAGCCCAGTTTCAAATCAGCTCAGTACCTGATTGGATTAAGATGATTTGTCTTTCCTCTACAGGCATACCTAGGAGATATTGCTGGTTTGGTTCTAGACAACTGCAGTAAAGAGACTATCACAATAAAGCAACTAACACTAATTTTTTGGTTTCCCAGCAATGCATATACAAGTTATGTTTACACTATACTGTAGTCTATTAAGTGTGCAATATCATTATGTCTAAAAAAGCAATGTAGGGACTTCCCTGGTGGTGCAGTAGTTAAGACTCCACACTCCCAATGCAGGGGAACCGGGTTCGACCCCTGGTCAGGGAGCTAGATCCCACACGCATGCCGCAACTAAGGAGCCCACATGCTATGGGTTTGTGTGCCACAACTAAGGAGCCCATGAGCCGCAACAAAGGAGCCCACCTGCCGCAACTAAGACCCAGCACAACCAAATAAATAAATAAATATTTTTTTTAAAAGCCATGTACACACCTTAATTTTAAAACTTTATTGCTAAAAAATGCTAACCATCATCAGTGAGTCATAATCTTTTTGCTGGTGGAGAGTCTTCCCTCAGTGCTGACTAATCAGGGTGTTGTTTGCTGAAGGCTGGGGTGGCCGTGTCAATTTCTGAAACGAAGACAATGAAGTGTACCACATCAATTCACTCTTCCTTTCACAAACCACCTCTCTGTACCATGCGATGCACCGTTTGATAGCATTTTACCCACAGCAGAATTTCTTTCAAAATTAGACTCGATCCTCTCAAACTCTGCTGCTGCTTCATCAACTAAGTTTATGTGATATCTAAATGCTTTGCCATTTTAATAATCCTTATAGCATCTTCACCAGGAGTAGATTCCATCTCAGGAAACCAGTCTCTTTGCTCCTCCATAAAGAAGCACCTTCTCATCCCTTCAAGTTTTATTGTGAGATTGCAGTGATTCAGTCACATTTTCAGGCTCCCCTCTAATGCCCTTGCTATTTTCACCACATCTGCAGTTATTTCCTCCACTGAAGTCTTGAGCCCCTCAAAGGCATCTAGGAGAGTTGGAATCAATTTCTTCCAAACTCCTGTTAATGATGATTTTTTGACCTCTTCCCATGACTCACAAATGTTCTTAATGGTATCCAGAATGGTGAATCCTTTCCCAAACGTTTTCAATTGACTGCCCAGATCCATCAGAGGAATCACTATCTATGACAGTTATAGCCTATTATTTCTTAAATAACAAAGAGTTGAAATGTTGAAATTACTCCTTGATCCATGGGCTGAAGAATGGATTCTGTGTTAGCAGGCATGAAAACATTAATCTTGTTGTCCATCTCCATCAGAGCTCTTAGGTGCACTGTCAATGAGCAGCAGTATTTTGAAAGGAATCTTAATTTTTCTGAGCAGTAAGGTCTGAACAGTGGGCTTAAAATTTTCAGTAAACCTGTTATAATCAGATGTGCTGTCATCCAGGCTTTGCTGTTCCATTTATAGAGCACATGCAGGGACTTCCCTGGTGGCACAGTGGTTAAGAATCTGCCTGCCAATGCAGGGGACAAGGGTTCGATCCCTGGTCCGGGAACATCCCACATGCTGCAAAGCAACGAAGCCCATGCACCACAACTGCTGAGCCCACGCTCTAGAGCCCACACACCACAACTACTGAAGCCTGTGTGCTCTAGGGCCCACGTGCTGCAACTACTGAGCCTGCATGCTGCAACTACTGAAGCCTGTGCACCTAGAGCCCATGCTCCACAACGAGAAGCCACCGCAATGAGAAGCCCACGCACTGCAACGATGAGTAGCCCCTGCTCGCCACAACTAGAGAAAGCCCGCACGCAGCAATGAAGACCCAACGCAGCCAAAAATAAAATAGAAAATATAGAGCACAGGCAGAGTAGATTTAGCATAATTCTCAAGGGTCCTAGGAGTTTTGGAATGGTAAATAAGCACTGGCTTCAACTTAAAGTCACCAGC